>NC_091239.1:14531734-14589234 GCF_040958095.1 Procambarus clarkii | reverse complement strand
CAGGTGAGAGACAGCAGCAGGTGAGAGACAGCAGCAGGTGAGAGGCAGCAGCAGGTGAGAGACAGCAGCAGGTGAGAGACAGCAGCAGGTGAGAGACAGCAGGAGGTGAGAGACAGCAGGAGGTGAGAGACAGCAGGAGGTGAGAGACAGCAGGAGGTGAGAGACAGCAGCAGGTGAGAGACAGCAGCAGGTGAGAGACAGCAGCAGGTGAGAGACAGCAGGTGAGAGACAGGGAACGTGGGAGGAAATGTGAGTGGGAGAGTAGGAAATATGAAAAAAGGAACATATTGAAAAATTTAAGAAATTATTTAACTAATAATCATAAAAATTATTAAAAACATAATAATAAAAAGATAATAATTACTAATATAATAATTAAAATATTAAATCAATAATAATAATAATTAATATTACTGTAGTAGTAGTATTAATATTGTAAATAAATAAAAAAATTATTTTAATTACAATTGCTAAAATAATAGAAAAAACTCGATTATAAACCGGACCGAAAAAAACAATTCAATCAAGTGCTTCACTTTTCTCGGCGATATTGAGCAATGTGAGTCAATGAAGCAATTTGGTGAAGCAATTCAGATTGTCGGGGCAGTTGAAGTGGTTAAGAGAGTCAATCCCTAGCCAACAATCAGCCTAGCTGCGTCAATTTTAAACTATCAATTATCAATTTTAATATTGAGTAATTAACACAAAATTATGATCACTACTGAAACAGCCAATCATCCTTAAGTCTAACTAGTGGCAAAATTATATTACCGATTGTAATTTCCTGTTATCTTATCTTGAGATGATTTCGGGGCTTAGCGTCCCCGCGGCCCGGTCCTCGACCAGGCCTCCTTTTTGTTACACATTCCCAGGAAGCAGCCCGTAGCAGCTGTCTAACTCCCAGGTACCTATTTACTGCTAGGTGAACAGAGGGCATCAGGGTGAAAGAAACTGTGCCCCATTTGTTTCCGCATCCACCGGGGATCGAACCCGGAACCTTAGGACTACGAATCCCGAACGCTGTTCACTCAGCCGTCAGGCTCCCCTTGATCACAATTTCATATAATTGTGAAATAAGCCGTAATTATAGTCGTAATGGCTTGGCGCTTTCCCCCTGATAGCTCCTTTAACTCATGGAGTCCATTCCTAAAAGAAACCATTCTGAAATGATTGATGAATTGATGTTCAAAAACTCATCAACATAACGGGGGTCATTTTGCAGTGCTGGAGAACTGTTCGACTTCAATTGCTTTCATGAATAAATTGGGAAGCACAGAGCTAATTGGAGAGCCCATTGTAATGCGAAATTGTTGACGATGGGAATGGGAACATAAACATTAGGTATTTGCAGTGCTTGTATAGGCACAATTATGTCCATACAATCATTGTAAGGTATTGTGTAGTTAATATTAGAGGGCATGCTTCTCTCTCTCTCTCTGTCTCTCTCTCTCTGTCTCTCTGTCTCTCTGTCTCTCTGTCTCTCTCTGTCTCTGTCTCTGTCTCTGTCTCTCTCTCTCTCTCTCTCTCTCTCTCTCTCTCTCTCTCTCTCTCTCTCTCTCTCTCTCTCTCTCTCTCTCTCTCTGTCTTTCTCTCTGTCTCTCTGTCTCTGTCTCTGTCTCTGTCTCTCTCTCTCTCTCTCTCTCTCTCTCTCTCTCTCTCTCTCTCTCTCTCTCTCTAATCATAAATTTTAAATTGACTGAGAGAAGAATAAAGGGTGTATAGTTTTGTTAATACCAATATCACAATCACCTTCCACAATATCACAATCACCAATCACAATATCACAATCATCAATCACAATATCACAATCATCGATCAAGGGGGTGAAAGAAATACCCAATCTATGTGTAAGTGTATTAATACAAGGGTTTTAATACACATACACATATATATTGGGTCTTCCCTTCACCATCATTCGAGCACTACGGCAAAAATGTTTCTCCACAATCACCAAATACCACAATCACCATCATCACCAGCACTATATCACCATCATTATCTACATCATCTCATTCATGACCACCATTCATCACCATCACATCATCAATATGATGACGCGTGACAGCTGTCCTCATGCGAATCATCACCCTCAAGATAATGAAAGATGATAGTGAACATCACCATTTCCTCATGATAGAGAGGACTCCATAACAAGAGGGTAGAGAGCCACAGAGCTCCACAAAGCCATGGGAGCAGCTTCTAATTAAACACCATAAAAACACACTGATGAAAGCATCTCCTGTTTTGCCCAGAGGGAAAAACACTAACACACACACACACACACACACACACACACACACACACACACACACACACACACACACACACACACACACACACACACACACATAGAATAAGTCGTCCACCCATAATTCCCACACAAGCAGAATGCCACTCAATCACCCAAACACACACACACACACACACACACACACACACACACACACACACACACACACACACACACACACACACACACACACACACACACAGGTACTTTCGGCGGGCCGAAAGAGCAAGGCTCAACCCCCGCAAACACAACTAGGTGAATACACACACACACACACACACACACAATGCCAAACACCCAAACACACACACACAGAACCATATACCGACGTAAGCATACATAGAGCTAAACACCTGTTCCTTAATGACCAAACCACACACAGGAACGATCGTTAACCAGTCCAAACAACGACATAGAGGATAAAATACTCTGCGAACAGCGAACCATCTCTATAAACTCTATCTCCGCATGTAAGGAGATCTAAGAGACACAGTTATCTATAATCTTCTAAGCACCTGGGCTGTCATGTATGATCAAGCCTGAAATGATTGGGCACGTTTCCCTTCACCTCATGCCTCTGTTCACCTAGCAGTAAATAGGTACCTTAGGGGGGTTCACATTAGAGGTCCACCTTAAGGATGGGGGAACTCGATATATGCCTAACATGCATATATACACTGGCTCGATGTCCCCAACAATATGAGGAATTGATTATGGCTATTTTTTTTATTTTGGACAGAACGTAATGACAAAGGTTCTAGTTCTTTGTGTCCGGTACCCATTGTGTCCGGTACCCGTTGTGTCCGGTACCCGTTGTGTCCGGTACCCGTTGTGTCCGGTACCCGTTGTGTCCGGTACCTATTGTGTCCGGTACCCGTTGTGTCCGGTACCCGTTGTGTCCGGTACCCGTTGTGTCCGGTACCCGTTGTGTCTACACTAATTTCAAAATCTTTCTTGTCAACCACCAAGTCTAAAAATATCACCGTTTAGCATCAATACTGTTTACCGTTGCAAGACTGTTGATATCTGTTTGCATAGACACTTCCCCTGACATAAACACACTTACGGAATAAAGTGTATATGTGTGTGATGTATGATAGGAAAAGCAAGTACACTTACACCGTGAGAGGTACACTGCCATAGAGACTAATAGGCAAAATTTGGATTTCAAAGTCACCATTCGGAGCGTGAAAGCTGCTCTTAATTAGCCAGGTACAAACAAACACCTTTGTAAACATACACCCACACACACACACACGAACGGGATCAAACACACATGGGAGATCAATCTCTCTGTCTGTCTGTCTGTCTGTCTGTCTGTCTGTCTGTCTGTCTGTCTGTCTCTCTCTCTCTCTCTCTCTCTCTCTCTCTCTCTCTCTCTCTCTCTCTCTCTCTCTCTCTGTCTCTCTCTCTCTCTGTCTCTCTGCCTCTCTCTGTCTCTGTCTCTCTCTCTCTCTCTCTCTCTCTCTCTCTCTCTCTCTCTCTCTCTCTCTCTCTCTCTCTCTCTCTCTCTCTCTCTCTCTCTCTCTCTCTGCCTCTCTGTCTCTCTTTCTCTCTCTCTGCCTCTCTCTTTCTGTCTGTCTGTCTGTCTGTCTGTCTGTCTGTCTGTCTGTCTGTCTGTCTGTCTGTCTGTCTGTCTGTCTAACTGTCTCTCTCTCTCTCTCTCACACACACACGCAGGGGCGCTGGTGGCTGAGTGGACAGTACGCTGGATACGCAGTCCTGTGGCCCGGGTTCGATTCCCGGCGCCGGCGGAAACAGATGGGCAGTTTCTTTCACCCTGATGCCCCTGTTACCTAGCAGTAAATAGGTGCCTGGGAGTTAGACAGCTGCCACGGGCTGCTTTCTGGGGGGTATGTGGATGTGAGAAAAATTAGTAGTTACTAATAGTTGATTGACAGTTGAGTGGCGGGACCAAAGAGCCAGAGCTCAACCCCCGCAAGCATAAGTGAGTACACATCACGTTTGACTCACTACACACAGAAAACACCTCCCCATCCAGTTCTGTCATAACACGTCGCATTTATTACGCAATAGACCAATCCGCTAAAAACATGGATGTTAGCGAGCCAAGGTTATCTTGAGGTTATCTTGAGATGATTTCGGGGCTTTTTAGTGTCCCCGCGGCCCGGTCCTCGACCAGGCCTCCACCCCCAGGAAGCAGCCCGTGACAGCTGACTAACTCCCAGGTACCTATTTACTGCTAGGTAACAGGGGCATTCAGGGTGAAAGAAACTTTGCCCATTTGTTTCTGCCTCGTGCGGGAATCGAACCCGTGCCACAGAATTACGAGTCCTGCGCGCTATCCACCAGGCTACGAACCTGCCATATGCGTCAACGCACAGGCTGATTGATCCGCTGAAATGTCAGCATTATGGCGCTTGAAGGCTGTGTCTTCGGTACCGTAATTGCTTAATTAATTAACGTTAATTAACGGTAATTAACACCCACACCACCTGTACCAGCAGGGATACTATGACCCAATGATGACGTCACACGCCTCCTCCACACCATAGATAAAACTCCCCCCCCCCCCACCCTTAGGAAGCAGCTGTAGCAGCTGTCTAACTCCCAGGTACCTATTTACTGCTAGGTAACAGGGGTATCAGGGGTGAAAGAAACTCTACCCTTTTTGTGTCTCGCCTGCGCCGGGAATCGAACCCCGGTCCATAGGATTACGAGTCCCGCGCGCTGTCCACTCAGCGCCCCCAGTGTGTAAGTGTGTGTGTTTGGCTTCTACAATGTTGTAGAAGCCAAACACACACACTCTCTCTCACCTCTCTCTCTTATCTTCACGCTCCACATCTCCCTTATCATTATCCTCCTCCTCTCTCTCTCTATCTCCCTCTACTACATCTCCTTGCCTCCTCCATTCTCTCTCTTATCCCCCCTTTCTTTCCTCCTACCTCTCCCTCTCTCTCTCTCATTCTACGTTAAAATCGTGAAAAGTTTCCGATAAGCCAGAAACCATGTACCAGAGCCTTCATATGCACGGTTGAGTTCTCTCTCTCTCTCTCTCTCTCTCTCTCTCTCTCTCTCTCTCTCTCTCTCTCTCTCTCTCTCTCTCTCTCTCTCTCTCTCTCTCTCTCTCTCACTCTCCACTACGCCTCATTAACGGAATACCTAAGCGACGGCCAACTGAGCATGCATTTCAGGTTAATTCTGACTCAATACCTCTCGCTGCAGCAGTAATGATGGGTCAGGGATTCATGTATATTGAGCCTTTGATGATAGGCCTACTATAGGTCACCAGAATTCCAGGCAATGAGGATTTAATTATATTGTTTGCTCCAAGCCTGGATCCTATCGTGTCTGGTTGAGAGTCGTAATACATTTTGGGACATTCTGATAAATGAGTTACTAAATAAGATATATTTCAGTGAAATAATGCCTTCAAATAGATACACTCATATCCTTGTCCTTATATTCCAGCTTCTTGTCCTCATATCCCAGCTTCTTGTTCTTGTATCCCAGTTCCTTGTCCTCATATCCCAGGTCCTTGTCCTCATATCCCAGTTCCTTGTCCTCATACCCCAGCTCCTTGTCCTCATACCCCAGCTCCTTGTCCTCATATCCCAGTTCCTTGTCCTCATATCCCAGCTCCTTGTCCTCATACCCCAGCTCCTTGTCCTCATACCCCAGCTCCTTGTCCTCATATCCCAGCTCCTTGTCCTCATATCCCAGCTCCTTGTCCTCATACCCCAGCTCCTTGTCCTCATATCCCAGCTCCTTGTCCTCATACCCCAGCTCCTTGTCCTCATATCCCAGCTCCTTGTCCTCATACCCCAGCTCCTTGTCCTCATACCCCAGCTCCTTGTCCTCATACCCCAGCTCCTTGTCCTCATATACAAACTCCTCGTCCGCGAATCTCAATTATCTCAATGTCCTCATATCTCTTTCTAGTAACGTAAGGTCATACTGCCTTATCAATTTGTGCTGATATTTCTCTGTTTATATTAGTAACTATGAAAAGAAATCACCCAGCTTGGATGATTGCGTAGCGCCGTCTGTGACGCCAGAGACGTCCTAAAGGCGTCAGAGACGTCCTAAAGGCGTCAGAGACGTCCTAAAGGCGCCAAATACCAATCCGAAAGCCAATACAAGAACAAAATAACATGAGTCGAGCGTTCGTCAAAAGGTACCGGATTCATCACGGATTCTATATTGAGTCTTCGGTAAATAGTTCATTTATGCGTAAGCTATAACTGGATTATACACGTGCATTCATTTATGATTACAGTTTTTCATTTGATGATGAGTGAACATAATTTTCAAGATAGATTTTGTAATAGATAAATGTTGTCGCAGCCAGACACCGCTGGAGGAGGGAGTGGAGGGTGACTCCATCCACAGCTGGAGGGTGACTCCATCCACAGCTGGAGGGTGACTCCATCCACAGCTGGAGGGTGACTCCATCCACAGCTGGAGGGTGACTCCATCCACAGCTGGAGGGTGACTCCATCCACAGCTGGAGGGTGACTCCATCCACAGCTGGAGGGTGACTCCATCCACAGATGGAGGGTGACTCCATCCACAGCTGGAGGGTGACTCCATCCACAGCTGGAGAGTGACTCCATCCACAGCTGGAGGGTGACTCCATCCACAGCTGGAGGGTGACTCCATCCACAGCTGGAGGGTGACTCCATCCACAGATGGAGGGTGACTCCATCCACAGCTGGAGGGTGACTCCAGCCACAGCTGGAGGGTGACTCCATCCACAGATGGAGGGTGACTCCATCCACAGCTGGAGGGTGACTCCATCCACAGATGGAGGGTGACTCCATCCACAGCTGGAGGGTGACTCCATCCACAGATGGAGGGTGACTCCAGCCACAGCTGGAGGGTGACTCCATCCACAGCTGGAGGGTGACTCCAGCCACAGCTGGAGGGTGACTCCATCCACAGATGGAGGGTGACTCCATCCACAGCTGGAGGGTGACTCCATCCACAGCTGGAGGATGACTCCATCTCAAGACAAAACAAACAAAATCGGGGCCCGGAAGCTGAAGCAAAAATCAATGATATTTGCAACATGACAAGAACACATGTAGAGACAAACACACACACAGTTGAATGATGTTTCACAGTAATGAAACAGTTGACAACACTGGAAGCAACTAAAGCAGTTGGACCAGACAAAGTATCACCGTGGATACTAAAAGAAGCAGCGCAGGCTCTCAGCGTGCCTCTGGCAATGATCTTTAATGAGTCACGTATGTCGGGAGAATTACCCAATTGCTGGAAGAGGGTAAATGTCGTACCGATTTTCAAGAAAGGTGATAGGGAGGAGGCACTTAACTATAGTACAGTACCGCACGAGACTGCTATTCAAACTTGAGAGGCAGGCGGGAGTGAGGGGAAAGGCCCTAGCGCTATTCATAATTTTAAAACTAGATATGATAAGGAAATAGGACCATAGTCATTGCTGTAAACAAGCGATGGCTCGAAAGGCGGGATCCAAGAGTCGATGCTCGATCCTGCAGACACAAATAGACGAGTACACACACACACACACACACACACACACACACACACACACACACACAGGATCCTTGAGTACCTCAAGGATCGGTGCTGGGACCAATCCTCTTTCTAATTTACGTAAATGATATGTTTACAGGAGTGGAATCATACATGTCAATGTTTGCAGATGACGCAAAATTAATGAGAAGAGTTGTGACAGACGAGGATTGTAGGATCCTCCAAGAGGACTTAAACAGGCTGCAGAGATGGTCAGGGAAATGGCTACTGGAGTTTAACACCAGTAAATGTAAAGTTATGGAAATGGGATCAGGTGACAGGAGACCAAAGGGACAGTACACAATGAAGGGGAACAGCCTACCTGTAACGATTCGAGAAAGAGACCTGGGAGTGGATGTGACACCTAATCTAACTCCTGAGGCACATATAAATAGGATAACGACAGCAGCGTACTCTACACTGGCGAAAATTAGAACTTCATTCAGAAACCTAAATGAGGAAGCTTTTAGGGCGCTTTACACTGCCTACGTGAGACCCGTCTTAGAGTATGCCGCGCCATCATGGAGCCCCCACCTGAAGAAACACATAAAGAAACTGGAGAAGGTTCAGAGGTTTGCGACGAGGCTTGTCCCAGAGTTACGAGGGATGGGATATGAAGAGCGGCTGAAGGAACTGAACCTTACGACACTAGAGAAAAGAAGGGAGAGAGGAGATATGATAGGGACATATAAAATACTCAGGGGAATTGACAAAGTGGAAATAGATGAAATGTTCACACGTAAGAATAACAGAACGAGGGGACATGGGTGGAAACTGGAAACTCAGATGAGTCACAGAGATGTTAGGAAGTTTTCTTTTAGCGTGAGAGTAGTAGAAAAATGGAATGCACTTGGGGAACAGGTTGTGGAAGCAAATACTATTCATACTTTTAAAACTAGGTATGATAGGGAAATGGGACAGGAGTCATTGCTGTAAACAACCGATAGCTAGAAAGGCGGGATCCAAGAGTCAATGCTCGATTCTGCAAGCACATATAGGTGAGTACATATAGGTGAGTACACACACACACACACACACACACACACACACACACACACACACACACACACACACATGCGTCGTTGCAAAATAACTCTAAAACCGTAGCTTGGATTGGCTATACAACCACCAAGGGTTAATTGCAAGCGAAATGAAGGGTTGTATAGTCACAATTGTAGTCTGTCTCTTCAGGGCAACTGGCCTTGGAACCTTTGTCACAGTGAAGGGAAAAGCCAGTCATGCAATTACTTGATTCACTGCGGCTCTGTTTTTTGTTTGTGTTGAATGAAAACAGCCTCAGAATTCATTTTGAATTTGGTGTTGTGTGTGTGTCGATATTCTAACATATTTTGCTTACCTTATTGTGTGTGTGTTTGAGTGTTTGTATATATATATATATATATATATATATATATATATATATATATATATATATATATATATATATATATATATATATATATATATATATATATACGGAGGGTGACTCCATCTCAAGATATATATGCTACCAATATATATATATATTGGTAGCAGTCTTTCTTGTAAACATATGTTGTTGAAAATGACCGAAAGGGTAATATTAATGATTCTAACACGAATCTTCTCAATATTTCTTACGTCTTTCTTCACTGTCGGGGGTAATTGAAAAATTAACTCGCCAAAGTTCATTTTCTCATTTTTACTTATGCTCTGACGCCTTAAAGCATTTTGCAAGGACTTCTCACATTTTTAAAGACTGTTTTTTACACATTCATTTCATGCTTATATTCGTTTTTGGGTGAGGTGATATGATACAATATTTTTGGGTGAGGTAACAAAAGCCAGAACACGAATCAATGGGTATACATTGCATATAAGAACATAAGAATGAAAGTAACTACAGGTGGCCTATTGGCCCATATATTCTCTTGCTGCTTCTATGGTGGTTCAGGGTCTTGAAGTGGGTAGAATATAGTTATGTGTTAATTGGCTGTTTATTGCTGGTGTTGACTTTTTGATGTGTAGAGCCTCGCTGATGTCGAGTCTCCTCCTGCTATCGCTGTATCTATCAATGATTTCTGTGTTGTTTGTTAAGATTTTTCTGGTGATGGTCTGGTTGTGAGATATTATATGTTCCTTGATGGAGCCCTGTTGTTTGTGCATGGTTAATCGCCTAAAAAGAGACGTTGTTGTCTTGCCTATACATTGAGATCTTTGGAACTAACAGTCCCCAAGTGGGCATGTGAAGGCATGGACGATGTTGGTTTCTTTCAAGGCGTTCTGTTTGGTGTCTGGAGAGTTTTTCATGAGTAGGCTGGCAATTTCTTGTTTTTGTAGTAAATTGTCAATTGTATCTTCTAATTTTTGTCTGTAGGGATAACGTTCCTGTTAATAATATCTTTCAGGACACTTTCCTCCGTTTTATGAGCTGTCGAAAAGAAGTTCCTGTAAAATAGTCTAATAGGGGGTACAAGTGTTGTGTTAGTTGACTCTTCAGAGGTTGCATGGCGTTTCACCTTCCTTTTTATGATGTCTTCAACATAACCGTTAGAGAAGCCATTGTTGACTAGGACCTGCCTTACCCTACAGAGTTCTTCACCGACTTGCTTCCAACCAGAACTGTGAGTGAGAGCACGGTCGAAGTAAGCGTTGACAACACTCCTCTTGTACCTGTCTGGCCAGTCACTATTGGCATTAAGGCACATTTCTACGTTTGTTTCCTTAGTGTAGACTGCAGTGTGGAAGCCACCATTCCTTTCCGTGACTGTTACATCTAGAAAGGGCAGCTTCCCATCACTCTCCATCTCGTAAGTGAAACTAAACACCGAATTTTTGCTTGAATGCCTCCTTCAGCTGTTGCAGACGTCTGACATAAGGTACATGCATAAAAATGTCGTCAAAATACCTGCAGTATATGGCCGGTTTCAAGTTCATGTCGATTAAGACCCTTTCCTCGATGGTACCCATGTAGAAGTTCGCAAACAGGACACCTAGGGGAGAACCCATGGCGACCCCATCTACTTGCTTATACATGTGCCCATCAGGACTTGAGAAGGGTGCCTCTCTAGTGCAGGCTTGGAGTAACTTTCTCAGTATGCTCTTTGGTATGTCAAGAGGAGTACAAGCCGGATCACGACACACTCTGTCCGCTATCATCCCGATTGTTTCATCCACAGGCACGTTGGTAAACAGCGACTCCACAGCCAAAGAGGCTCTTATCCCCGTGGCCCGTGCTTCCCGCAGTAAGTCAACGAACTCCTTTGGTGATTTCAGGCTGAAGGCGCAAGGGACATAAGGATTCAGCAGGCAGTTGAGTCGCTTAGCCAGTCTGTACGTGGGTGTGGGTATCTGGCTGATGATTGGCCGAAGTGGGTTTCCAGGCTTGTGGGTCTTGACATTCCCTTACGCATACCCAGGTTTGTATTCACCAATAACCTTAGGCAGGTGGAATCCGGATTTCTTGGCGTTCACAGTTTCGATCAATCTGTTTACCTTCGATTTCAATTCGGCTGTCGTGTCCTTCGTTATCCTTTGGTATTTAGTTTTGTCGGAGAGTATGAGGTTCATTTTTGCCAGATATTCGTCTTTTTTAAGAATAACATATTGGCGACTTGTCACCTCTCCTGACGACTATCTCCTTATTCTCACGAGGGCTCTTAGCTGCCGCTTTGAGCTCGGGGGACAGTATGGTGCTTCTGTAGTTACCTCGAATCGTTCCTCCTTCTGCAATAAGCTCTGCTTGTAAGGTGTCTTTAGTGGAAATCTTCTTTTGCGTCTCGAGGACGAATATGTCGTCCAACAGAATCTCAAACTCTCCATCTCCGGAAAGTGGAGTTGGAGATCCTATTGAACGACATTCCAATATGTAATACTACAAATCAAATAAGTAATTCGTGTAAGTGTTAAAGGTCAATGTAAAAAAATGCCTTTATTGGAATCAATAAACACACTGTTTCCTCATTCCACGTTCCAGACCTTCCGTTACTTATTCCATGTTCCAGACTTTCCGTTCCTCATTCCACGTTCCAGACTTTCAGTTCCTCATTCCATGTTCCAGACCTTCCGTTCCTCATTCCACGTTCCAGACTTTCCGTTCCTCATTCCACGTTCCAGGAACCATTCCCTACCAAAACAACTCCCCTGGATCTTCCCCTGGATCCTCCCCTGGATCATTCGTCTCTCCCACAGAGCTTAGGTTAAAATCTCTTGTAATGAGATATACGAAACCAAGGCCAAACCTCGAACAATATGTGGCCAGCAGATAATGTAATTCTCAAAATACATTAATTTTTGTGTTGTAAAACATTGAAGCCAGTGAGATATACCAACTCATTTAAAAATGTAATTCCCTCATACACAGGCGTGGGAATTTTTCCTCTTACTGCATAAAATACATTGATAGAGATGATGTATTATTTAATTTTTAAGAAACTGTAAGTAATGGGTTGAGAGTATTGTATTCAGTAAGCCTGTAATACATAGTTATGATCGCATATGAATATTTTCGACACTTTTGTTTGATTTACTGTTAGTTCATGCTAAGATGGTCATTGTATTACATTGTAACGACTGAATGTAGGTTAAAGGGAGGCGTAGTGAAACGAATAGAGAGAGATAAAGAGAGACAAAGAGTGAGAGATAAAGAGAGACAAAGAGAGAGAGATAAAGAGAGACAAACAGAGAGAGACAAAGAGAGATAAAGAGAGACAAAGAGAGAGAGATAAAGAGAGACAAAGAGAGAGAGATAAAGATATCATAAGACATAACTAGTTGAATAATATACCTTAACAGGAGAATTGACGAACTGTTGAGAGAGTGAAATTAAAATGCGTGATGGCAATCGTTGACGGGTTGACGGGGAAAGGTGGAGTAAATGCAAAATTGACGGAATCTTGACAGGCTGGACAGAAATAAAGTGAACCCAGCCAGAAATGGTTCATTGAGGTGCTGGAGAACTTTGGTGACGTATATCTGAAGTTGACCACCAGAGGGCCAAGACCTTTCATCAAGTGAGGGGGGTCTGACCCCCTGCCGGGGGCTACTGAAGTGTGGGTGTGTACTCACCCACCTAGTGCCAAACCACTTGGGCTAGACGATAGAGTGACGGTCTCGCTTCATGCAGGTCGGCGTTCAATCCCAGACCGTCAAAGTGGTTGGGGTACCATTCCTTTCCCCCGTCCCATCCCAAATCCTTATCCTGACCCCTTCCCAGTGCTATATAGTCGTGATGGCTTGGCGCTCTCTCCTGATAGTTCCCTTCCCTTCACCCACCTAGTTGTACTCACCTAGTTGTGCTTGCGGGGGTTGAGCTCTGGCTCTTTGGTCCCGCCTCTCAACCAACAGGTGTACAGATTCCTAAGCCTACTGGGCTCTATCATATCTTCATTAGAAACTGTAGAGAGTCAGCCTGTGTGTATTAACTATTTGAGCCTGTAGAATCGAGCTATTAGCTCTTGGACCCCGACTTTCTAACCGATGTTTTTTCCTCTATTATTTCTACTACATACATTGCTAACACACACAACCTCAGGAAGCAGCTCGTAGCCACTTTCTAACTCCCAGGTACCTATTTACTGCTAGGTGAACAGGAGCATTAGGGTGAAAGAAACTTTGCCCATTTGTTTCTGCCTCGGCCGGGAATCGAATCCGGGCCCTAAAGATTATGAACCCCCCCCCCTCTCCGAGCGCTATCCACTCAGCCGCGAAGCCCCCGTGTGTGTATGTGTGTGTGTGTGTGTGTGTGTGTGTGTGTGTGTGTGTGTGTGTGTGTGTGTGTGTGTGTGTGTGTGTGTGTGTGTGTGTACTCACCTAGTTGTACTCACCTAGTTGTGCTTGCGGGGGTTGAGCTCTGGCTCTTTGGTCCCGCCTCTCAACCGTCAATCAACTGGTGTACAGGTTCCTGAGCCTATTGGGCTCTATCATATCTACACTTGAAAGTGTGTATGGAGTCAGCCTCCACCACATTACTGCCTAATGCATAAATGTGTGTGTGTGTGTGTGTGTGTGTGTGTGTGTGTGTGTGTGTGTGTGTGTGTGTGTGTGTGTGTGTGTGTGTGTGTGTGTGTGTAATCAAATAAAGCCCCCCCCCTTGTTTCCCCGCAAGAAGTGCATTATTATGTATGGGTTTTTGCTCCAAAAACATTACAGATTTTCCCCAAAAAGTCTACGGACATCTATAGCCGTATTTGACTTACTCAATGAAACAGTTGACATTTTTCATGCCATTTAATCAGCAGAATTAATGGGCATGGCATATAGACAATCGCTTCTCACCATTCGCACATTTAGAAATAATACAATCTTTATTGTTTAGACTAATACAGAAACAATACATCCAATGAAAGCAAACAATTATATTCGAGATTTACACATACACACACACACAAACACACACACCCACACACACACACCCACACACACACAATCCAGGGTTATTCTGATTGTACAAATGTAATCGCAGCCTGGGCCAGCGCCTTGTTGATCAATGGTGTGTTCCGGAAAACAAATGACGCACGTTTTCTCAAGCTGATAACGCATCAGAGAGAAGAATTTACGCATATTTCCTCGCGTCCAATGTTAATGCGTTCGATCATGAATGTGGATTTGTTTCCTTACATCTCATGCGCCAGATGTTATTGTGCGCCCGATACCGAATAAAAATGTTGATTGGTATAAAATTTGGTATAAAATGTATAAAATATATTTTGGAGATGTTGTGATCGGTCTTATAAAGACGTCATTAGGAAGAGGTAATAGACCCACCTCATTACAAAGACACAATAGACCCACCTCATTACAAAGACACAATAGACCCACCTCATTACAAAGACACAATAGACCCACCTCATTACAAGGAACACAATAGACCCACCTCATTACAAAGACACAATAGACCCACCTCATTACAAGGAACACAATAGACCCACCTCATTACAAGGACCACAATAGACCCACCTCATTACAAGGAACACAATAGACCCACCTCATTACAAGGAACACAATAGACCCACCTCATTACAAAGACACAACAGACCCACCTCATTACAAGGAACACAATAGACCCACCTCATTACAAGGAACACAATAGACCCACCTCATTACAAAGAACACAATAGACCCACCTCATTACACAGACACAATAGACCCACCTCATTACAAGGAACACAATAGACCCACCTCATTGCAAAGACACAATAGATCCACCTCATTACAAGGACACAATAGACCCACCTCTCAACAAAGACACAATAGACGCACCTCTCTACAAAGACGCAATAGACCCACCTTATTACAAAGACACAATAAACCCACCTCATTACAAGGAACACAATAGACCCAACCTCTCTACAAAGACACAATAGACCCACCTCATTACAAGGAACACAATAGACCCACCTCATTACAAAGACACAATAGACCCACCTCATTACAAAGACACAATAGACCCACCTGACCTGAAAGAAAAACTACCCCCCCCCCAACACATACATCAATGTCCACGACAATAAACAATAAACAATCAACAATCAACAATCAAGACAAACAATAGCTAAACAATCAATAAAGCCTAAACGACAAGCCGTGTCGAACAACCACGACGAATCCTCTCCCGAAGTCGTTATATTAGTGTCTCAACGAGCCACTGAATGCTGGCTAGCTCTTCCTTAAGTCGTAATCAATTGGACTTCGTGTTGAGGCCTGAAAGAAATGCAATATCTTGAAATGACTTTTAAAAATGTCTTCAGCAAGGACTGCAACGTTCATCAATTTCATCGCCAGAGGCTGTGTGAGAGAGAGAGAGAGAGAGAGAGAGAGAGAGAGAGAGAGAGAGAGAGAGAGAGAGAGAGAGAGAGAGAGAGAGAGAGAGAGAGAGAGAGAGAGAGAGAGAGAGGGGGGGGGGCAGGCATTTTTAGCTGATATCCAAATTGTCTCAGACATTAGTTGGTCTCTCTCTCTCTCTCTCTCTCTCTCTCTCTCTCTCTCTCTCTCTCTCTCTCTCTCTCTCTCTCTCTCTCTCTCTCTCTCTCTCTCTCTCTCTTTAACATGCAGGTCAAAATAACCCGCCAGCAAACACCAGAACAGACCTGTCAAGCGAGACCAGGCAAGAGGCATGTCAAGAGGCCTAAGATGAGAGGCACTAACCAGCAGACGAAGAGGCACTAGGCAGGAGGCACCAGGCAGGAGGCACTAGGCAGGAGGCACCAGGCAGGAGGCACCAGGCAGGAGGCACTGGGCAGCCATATAACCATACTTACTGAGTTCCAATATTATATCATGCTAATTTCTTTCGATTGATTGACGAATGATTAATACAAATCATTACAGGTGTGGCAGGAGTGAGCAGGTGTGCAGTGATCAGGTGTGCAGTGATCAGGTGTGTAGCCATAAAAGACTTAAAAATAGCACAATAGATATAATATAGAGTACATCTACTCCATTATAAAATTTTAAAAATTTATAAAAAAATTTAAAAAAATCTCAGCCTTTCCTCGTATCTCAGTCCTCTTAATTCTAAGTCTTGCAGCAAGTCTTTTTAAGACATCTGATCCCACACGTCTCATCCCACACATGTGACTCTCCACATCTGACCCCACATATGTGACCCCACACATGTGGCTCTCCACATGTGACCCCACACATGTGACCCCACACATGTGGCTCTCCACATCTGACCCCACACATGTGACCCCACACATGTGGCTCTCCACATGTGACCCCACACATCTGACCCCACACATGTGACCCCACACATGTGGCGATTGTTGGGAGTCATATATCCAACCACATTATTACGAGTTATTTTCTACTCACAGAAGACATTCTTGTCCAAGTGACTGAAGGATTTACGGATCTATGCCGGCGTTGCATACGCTGCTGATGGTATCCTGTTTGTGTATGTGCCTCTGGTGATTAGCTTAATTCTGCTTGACTGTAGCCTGTTAGTTTCTCCTGTAATTACCCATATTTAATGCCCTTTGGCTGGAAATTAGTTTTCTCACGCACGCATGGCTCTTTTGCGTTCGTGCGTGTCTGAACGCATTCGTGTTTGTGAGTGAGAGAATGCGTGCGTGTAAGAGTTTGTGCGTGTGTCTGCGTGCAGGTAGCATGCCTTTGCGCCTGCTAATGCCATTTAGTGTGAAATGGGGATCAAATCAGCGCCTGTATAGCAATTACTATAGGCTGAGTGTGTGTGTGTGTGTGTGTGTGTGTGTGTGTGTGTGTGTGTGTGTGTGTGTGTGTGTGTGTGTGTGTGTGTGTGTGTGTGTGTGTGTGTGTGTGTGAGCCTATAGCGTATAACAATCATTATAGATGCCTCTTACACACTCAGCCTAACCCCCGAGGCATCCGATGACAACGTAGATTGCCTCTTTAAACGACACACACACACACAGCTTTCATGCCCAATTAGCAGCAACCGGTTCGTCCTTTACGAGGCAATTAGCTTCATTGAGCACTGCTGGGCCTCTCCAAGTGTCCCTCCTTCCTCTTGTAGAACCAGTCATTAGGCTTTAAATTATCTGTTAGATACGTTTGAGACAATTAAGAGTATTTCTGAATTCGCGCTAATGTCTCCAGCTGGATGGGTTGATTATGGGGGGAGGGGGTGATGGGGTGGTTGATGGGGGGGGGGCATAAAGCTTGCATTATAATAGTTTAATAGACCATTTCTATAATTATTATTTATTAAGTGGAGCGACCATGGTTTGATTCATTGTTAATTGGAAATATAATTTATCATATGTTAGTAATTGGGGTACAGAAATGCATCAATTTTTGATAATTGGGAATATAATTGTATCAGTTGTTAGTAATTGGGAATATAATTGTATCAGTTGTTAGTAATTGGGAATATAATTGTATCAGTTGTTAGTAATTGGGAATAAAATTGTATCAGTTGTTAGTAATTGGGAATATAATTGTATCAGTTGTTAGTAATTGGGAATAAAATTGTATCAGTTGTTAGTAATTGGGACTAAAATTGTATCAGTTGTTAGTAATTGGCACTAAAATTGTATCAATTGTTAGTAATTGGCACTATAATTGTATCAATTGTTAGTAATTGGCACTATAATTGTATCAATTGTTAGTAATTGGCACTATAATTGTATCAATTGTTAGTAATTGGCACTATAATTGTATCAATTGTTAGTAATTGGCACTATAATTGTATCAATTGTTAGTAATTGGCACTATAATTGTATCAATTGTTAGTAATTGGCACTATAATTGTATCAATTGTTAGTAATTGGCACTATAATTGTATCAGTTTATGACACGTGTGTATGTGTGGCCCGAAGCTCTCTTGACCGTGCTATGGAGTCGCCCTAATAGGGAAAAGTTTCCAGAATCAGCATCCAATTGTCAAACTGGAATTTTCCAACTTTCCCCTGACTATTACATGAGTCGGGGGCCGTAGTTCGAGCCTCCGAGAGCCCAGAGGGGAGGAGGGGAATAGAATGTTTATTTCCAGGCAAGTGTGTGAATGATAATTTATATGGACGACCGGGCCGCGGGGTCGCTGAGCCCCGAAACCACCTCAAGGGATGAAGTATTGTTTCAGCTTATCACAAATGGTGACACTCCTGACTTAATGATGATTGATGATTGTTATGTTAATATTAGAGATGATTGGATGGTATTGATGATGTGGTTCCTGATTGATGAAGGAATTGATGATAACAATAGATAGTGATTATGGTTGATGATAATGATTGATGGTGATGAGGATGATAGCTAAGAAGGTAATAGTGAAGGGTTCTCTCATCAATGATAATCTGTAATCCTTGTGATATCCTGTAATTACATGCAATAGAACCTATGACAATTACTTTTTAGCGGATTTCAATAAAATCAGGGGAACCAATTATTAAATATAATTATATGATAATTGTAGCTGTGATTGATATTACTTAATAAACGCGTTTGTGGACGATGACTTTTATTGATAAGTACAAATTATATGGAATTATAATTTTACTGTCACGTTTAATCTAATACTGATAAGCACAAAATATATTTAACCATATTTGTATTTTTCTTACAAAGTTTAATGTAATGTAATTCTGTCCTGCGGGTAATTAAGAGACAACAATGGTCTCATTAGCAATATGCTAATTGCTTTTGACTATCCAGGGTCCAGTCATTAATCTGACGGTGTTATGAGGTCATTAGACATTCCTTAATTACTGGCTCGTTTGGCACAAGAATTGTAAGAGAACAACTCTTCTTATAAACAAATCCACAAGGGCCGTGACGAGGGTTCGAATTTACGTCCGAGAGGTTCCCAGACGCTGCCTTAATCGTGATGAAGACTTGTTAATGCTGTTAATGGTACCATGCTGTTAATGGTAACATGCTGTTAATGGTACCATGCTGTTAATGGTATCATGCTGTTAATGGTACCATGCTGTTAATGGTACCATGCTGTTAATGGTACCACGCTGTTAATGGTACCATGTTGTTAGAGGTACCATGCTTAGAGGTACCATGCTGTTAACGGTATTATGCTGTTAATGGTACCATGCTGTTAGAGATACCACGCTGTTAAGGGTACCATGCTGTTAAGGGTACCATGCTGTTAAGGGTACCATGCTGTTAATGGTACCATGCTGTTAATGGTACCATGCTGTTAATGGTACCATGCTGTTAGAGGTACCATGCTTAGAGGTACCATGCTGTTAATGATACCATGCTGTTAAGGGTACCATGCTGTTAACGGTACCATGCTGTTAACGGTACCATGGTGTTAACGATATGTATTAACTAGAGTAATTCATGCTGTCTATATGCTGCACCTCACCCCTGTCCTCACACCTAATTCGTCACATTTATTACGCAGTCGACCAACCCATTAATAAGCCGACCTATTAAGTGCAAATTAAAACCCCCGTCATACGTTTTCTACGCATCGTCGTCAACAGGTTAGGTGGGTTGGTAGGGTTCGTACGTTCCTGGTTAGGTAAAAAGCAGCTCATCCTCTTTAGATAGTACATTTTGTAACTATATGCACCATAGTACAAATATTGACGTACTAAGCAAATAGTCGATTTTTGTATTATTCATAAATAGAGTCTGAGAAAAATGAAGCTCAAAAACTAACTTAAATATTCCTAGGCCTAGAATAGTACACATATGTACTATATTAGGCCTCAGATAGCGTGTATTAGGCCTAGGGAGGCTAGGTTAGGTTAGTTTGTCTTGGCAACATAAGTAGAAAATAGTTTTCCGGATAGTCCAAATTCAATAGTACCGATTTCTACTTTCTAATTGCGTTGTAAGTCGGTATATGGACTATGGTCCTCATCGTTACTATAAGTAACGATAAGGGAGCCGGTCGGCCAAACGGACAGCACGCTGGACTTGTGATCCTGTGGTCCTGGGTTCGATCCCAGGCACCGGCGAGAAACAATGGGCAGAGTTTCTTTCACCCTATGCCCCTGTTACCTAGCAGTAAAATAGGTACCTGGGAGTTAGTCAGCTGTCACGGGCTGCTTCCTGGGGGTGGAGGCCTGGTCGAGGACCGGGCCGCGGGGACACTAAAGCCCCGAAATCATCTCAAGATAACCTCAAGATCAGTACTACCAAAACAGGAGGATGAGCTGGTAAACAAACAGTTGCATTTGTTACGTTTCTGGTTCGGTAAAATAGTTGTATTCTTTACGGAGAGTCAGGTAGTGTAGACGGCTGGATACGCCAATGTGTTCCAACTGTCCAATCTCAGACACATAATTATATGTGAATACGTTATATATATGCAAATGTGACGTAAGGCATGATTAAGGCGGCGTCTACATGACGTAATATTAATGCTCATGCATACTGATCAGCATGTTCATGTTAGGCCTAATGCTAAGGTCATCAGCCCTCCAACCCGTTCTCGCCCTTTCGTATAGTCAATATTGACTAATTTATTAAATAAGTGCATATGTGACATACTAATTTAGTGTGAATATTTTAGTTTACCTTGAAAAGCTTCATAGAAAACACCGACCTCACCTAACCTTCTTAGTTTGTTAAGATAAGCATCTTATTGCTTCGTAATTACACTTATTACTTAACCTATTATAGGTATAGGTTAAGTAATAATTGTAATTACGAAGCAATAAGATGCTTATCTTAATATACTAAGAAGGTTAGGTAAGGTCGGTGTTTTCTATGAAGCTTTTCAAGGTAAACTAAAATATTCACACTAAATTAGTATGTCACATATGCACTAATGTAATAAGTCAATATTGACTGTAAGAAAGTGCGAGAACGGGTTGCAGCCCTCACACCAGACTCATCATGATAGCAACATATTCATCAAATTTTCCTGTTAGGATAGTACACCAACAATAATAGGTTATCTTGAGGTTATCTTGAGATGATTTCGGGGCTTTTTAGTGTCCCCGCGGCCCGGTCCTCGACCAGGCCTCCACCCCCAGGAAGCAGCCCGTGACAGCTGACTAACACCCAGGTACCTATTTTACTGCTAGGTAACAGGGGCATAGGGTGAAAGAAACTCTGCCCATTGTTTCTCGCCGGCGCCTGGGATCGAACCCAGGACCACAGGATCACAAGTCCAGCATGCTGTCCGCTCGGCCGACCGGCTCCCAATTGTACGTGTGTGTGTGTATATAGGACTGTCGTAACTGACTAAGACTTACAGTCTAAGCCGTTCTGAGACTTAGACTGGCAATGATTGACTGGGAACGTCACTTCATAAGAGTGGCTTTTCCTGCTTGTCAATCACAGCTCTCCAATGATTGATTGCCCTGCTATTAGTGTCGCTCAGACCGCTCTTGAAAAATGAAAAAAAAAGATTCATTCTGAGAGGTCACTTTGTGACCAGAATTTTTATCTAGATTTAAATATCTGGAATAATTTAATTATAGGGAATGCCAAAAAAATATCAAATTACTTTAAAAACAGAAAAAATATGATTTACTTTTAAGGTAAGGTATCTCAGAAGTGAATATGTAAATGAATAATTCAGCCCAAACATATTATTATATATTATGAATTATTATTTTTAGTTATTATTAGTTGTTATTATTATATGAAATGACGGGAAATTTACAACGTTTCAGTCCGTCCTAAACCCATATTAACTTACGACATGATAAAGATACAAGAGTCCCCCCTTTAAGGCGCCCAAAAAGACGGTAAAATCGCCAGTTCCATGTATGCCAATTGACTGATTTTCAACCATGTTACTGAGTCTCCTGCCTGTGATTACGTGAGTATGAACACATAGGCGTGATAAGCAATTCGAAATTATCCATGGGATCAAAGGCACAGAATCCAATACTTGGATAATGTCGGCGTCATTTCTAATTTACATAATTAAACAGGCCATTTCGGGGAATGGACTTCGTTAAAGGAGGTGGATTTCGCTGTGTTTCTCTGACTCTCAAACCCTTGTTATCGCCTTGTTCCGAGCTCCTCCGAGCTGCAATCGCTCGGAAATGGTGGTTGTTATGCGACGATATCCAGATAGGCTATAACGACCGCTCTGGTTGTTATGGTTGTCGTCGTAATGATCGTTATAACGGCAATTCGTTGTAACGACCATTTAAGGGAGCCGGTGGCTGAGCGGACAGAACACTGTACGCGTGATCCTGTGGTCCCGGGTTCGATCCCGGGCGAGAAACAATGAGCAGAGTTTGTTTCACCCTATGCCCCTGTTACCTAGCAGTAAAATAGGTACCTGGGTGTTAGTCAGCTGTCACGGGCTGCTTCCTGGGGGTGGAAGCCTGGTCGAGGACCGAGCCGCGGGGACACTAAGCCCCGAAATCATCTCAAGATAACCTCAAGAAGATGAGTATATGAGGACGGTGAGGAAGGTTATGAGGAAATGAGAGATAGCGAACGACAGTGGGAAAGAGAAAGTGAGAGATATTGAATGAATAAGAGAAAGAGAATCAAGAAAGGAGTGAAAAATATAGAGTTAATATAGAGAAAGAGAAATGAAAGGATAAGGATAATGAAAAAGTGGATGGAGTGAATGATGTTAAATAAATGAGAAGATGATTGTATATTTGCTGTGTATACATGTTTTATGTATTTGTGTATATACGTAATATACATAATAATGCAATATATTTATGTATTTGTGTATATACATATACTGAGTGAAGGTGTGTGTTTATGTGTCTATGTATAGTTTGTGTATATACAGATACATATACACAGACGTGTACATGTTTATGTACACACCTGTACACACACATATAAATTGTGTATAGTTACCTAAGTGTAGTTACAGGATGAGAGCTACGCTCGTGGTGCCCCGTCTTCCCAGTACTCTTTGTCGTATAACGCTTTGAAACTACTGAGGGTTTTAGCCTCACTGTGTGTGTGTGTGTGTGTATGTGTGTGTGTGTGTGTGTGTGTGTATGTGTGTGTGTGTGTGTGTGTGTGTGTGTGTGTGTGTGTGTGTGTGTGTGTGTATAACAGAAGCAATATTTAATTACAATTTAATTGTAATACATTAAAAATTTTAAGTCTCCTTCGGTCTGAAGACAAAATACTTGAAACTAAATATTTAAACAAAATTGTACTTGTTTTTAATAAGTTTACGAAACAGAGAAACACGAAATTAAATGTGAATACGAAAGTATTCAGATAAACAAAGTAATGAACAAACATTAGCAAACATATTCCAAAATTGCATTAACACGAACGTGCTTTATTTGCTATATTTAATGCAACATATAAATACCTTAGTAGGAATGACAAACGACTTTACAAATGTAAAAAAAACTATAAATAGTATACACAAATAGCCATATATATATATATATATATATATATATATATATATATATATATATATATATATATATATATATGCCCAAGATTATCATCCGAGTGCCGGCGGGGAAGTGGTTCAAATAGCTTTGGCTATCACTTCCTTTTGTCCGGTTGTGATGGTCAAGCGGATTAAGGCGTCCTGTAAATACCAGTTGCGTTGCTCCTGGGAGTATGCGTTCGAGCCACTTCTGGGGTGTAAGTTTTCAGTCGCATATAGTCCTGGGGACCATTCAGGCTTGTTCACATATATGTATGTATATATATATATATATATATATATATATATATATATATATATATATATATATATATATATATATATATATATATATATATATATATATATATAAGCTTGAAGCAAGCCTCAAAACAGGACCTCAAAGCCTTAAAACAGGACCTCAAAGCCTTAAAACAGGACCTCAAAGCCTCAAAACAGGACCTCAAAGCCTTAAAACAGGACCTCAAAGCCTTAAAACAGGACCTCAAAGCCTCAAAACAGGACCTCAAAGCCTTAAAACAGGACCTCAAAGCCTTAAAACAGGACCTCAAAGCCTCAAAACAGGACCTCAAAGCCTTAAAACAGGACCTCAAAGCCTTAAAACAGGACCTCAAAGCCTCAAAACAGGACCTCAAAGCCTTAAAACAGGACCTCAAAGCCTCAAAACAGGACCTCAAAGCCTTAAAACAGGACCTCAAAGCCTCAAAACAGGACCTCAAAGCCTTAAAACAGGACCTCAAAGCCTTAAAACAGGACCTCAAAGCCTTAAAACAGGACCTCAAAGCCTTAAAACAGGACCTCAAAGCCTTAAAACAGGACCTCAAAGCCTTAAAACAGGACCTCAAAGCCTGAAAACAGGACCTCAAAGCCTTAAAACAGGACCTCAAAGCCTCAAAACAGGACCTCAAAGCCTTAAAACAGGACCTCAAAGCCTTAAAACAGGACCTCAAAGCCTCAAAACAGGACCTCAAAGCCTCAAAACAGGACCTCAAAGCCTTGCATGCAAACCCACGCCTCAAAGCAATACTTAATTATATTTTCATTTCTATTCTGTACAAATTTGTGGAACTCATGAGTGTGGTAGAGCTTGAGCTGAAAACTGAAAATCGAGTTTGGGGCCGAGGCTCTGCTGTCGTGTTTCAGCCAAATGTTAAAAAAAAAATTAACAGTCCAGTGGTGCAGTGGTAATATATTCGCCTGGCGCTTCGCAAGCTCTTTGGCCTGGGTTCGTATCCTGGCTGGAGAGGATTGACTAATTACCAATTGTTAACTGTAGCCTCTCTTTATCTATTTAAAAACCCATTTAAAAATGGGTTTTAGTTTTGAGCAATGTTGCTTAGGCCTATCGTCCGTAGAAGGGTTATTAAGACCAACACAATACCTTACTGACCAATCAACATGTATACTTTAATCCGGGATTTAGTGCAGGTTTAATGTATACTCTCAGGATATATACACATCTCGGTGTTTATATCCCCATTAAATGTTCTATTACGTTGGCTGGAGACTGTACCAGGATTACGGCCTCATACACACTACACGACTCAGTTTGTATAGAATATCGCGGCAATGTTTACCTACATGTTCGCTCTCTCTTCCACGCGCACTCACATGTATCACGCTTTTGGACAAGTTTTGGGCACGTTTTGGACATGTTTTGGACACGTTTTGGGCACGTTTTGGACACGTTTTGGACACGTTTTGGGCACGTTTTGGACATGTTTTGAACACGTTTTTTGACATGTTTTGGACACGTTTTGGACACGTTTTGGACACGTTTTAGGCATGTTTTGGACACGTTTTGGGCACGTTTTGGACAAGTTTTGGGCACGTTTTGGACACGTTTTGGGCACGTTTTGGACACGTTTTCGCTTTTGGAAACGTTTTCGTATCACGCTTTTGGACACGTTTTCCGAGCAAAATCAACCCCTAACCATAACGTTATTTTTACGTTGTTAGAACGTAACTAAAACGTTAGAACGAACATTTTTACGCTGTTAGAACACAAATTTGATGTTGTTTGAACACAAATTTGATGTTAGAACACTGTTTTTATGCTACTAGAACGCTATTGCGAAATCATCGAAAGGTGTGTAGCATGTTCGCAAGGATCACTTTATTGCTACGCGTAAAACATTTGCATAATGCCTTCGTAGATTTGAGGACATTTCCCTTCCTTCTTGAAGCAACCCTTGTAAACATTCCAACCCGATAACCTGTTGCTTGGAGATGGTTGTAGCTACGAGGGGTGTTGTTGTTGTTTAAGATTCGCTACTTACAACAAAAAGTTCCAAGTAGCACGGGCTATGGTGAGCCCGAGCTACGAGGGCCCCATGAGAGCTCTCCTGACAACCTCTCTCCGTCTCCACAGCCAATTATTACACATAACGGGTGATTGATAAGTCCAGGAATGCAACCCACACGAACGGTAAACTGATAATCTATCTAGATTGCATCTTCCTCCCTTGGGAGGATATACCATCTGCTTCCCCCCCCCCCCTCTCCCTCCCTCCCCTTTGGTCCACCGTCTGTGGCTCCCCCTTTGGCACCCCATCTATGAGTCCCTCAAGACGTGGGGTACCCATTCAGATTGGTCAGTGGAAGGGGAGGCAAATCCTATTACACTGAAATTGGCAGAGGGAGAAAATCACTTTTCTTGTGCACCTGGTGGGAAGCGAACACGGCCAGACGCGCCGGCAGTGTGGGAACAGCTACTGTAGAGAGAGACAAGTGGACCCAATATGTCCTCTTCTCCACTCAAGGAGGAGGAGGATAAGGAGAAGACCGTGGAAGAGATCAACGAAGATGAGACCAAGGAAGAAGGGAAGCCCAAGGATGAGGCGGAGCAAGAAATCGAGGAAAAAGATGAGATCGACAAAGAGGAAGAGCCCTAGAAGGGACCAAGAAAGAGGGGACATAGCCAAGAACGCGAAGAAGAGAGAGGGGGAAGGAAATACATGGAACAAGATCCATGGAAACGAGGCTTGTGAATCGGACAATATAAATCCCAGACTCAGGGGAAGGCCTCGTTGATCAGGGACTAAACGAACGCGTTCCTCACCAGGGTCCGCCTGGGACTGTGTTGTCACGTTCTCACAATCCGGATACGTGGCTGTAAACAAAAGATGCTTTCCCGTTCTCACAATCCGGATTCGTGGCTGTAAACAAAGATGCTCTCCCGTTTGTCATCTCAATGGCCATCTCGTTTATATTGTTTGAAAATCTTATTCCCCAATTTAAAACTTCAAAAGAATTGGCAAATATAGGAGAATAAAACAATATAGAGATTTGTAGAACAAAAGAACATTCAAAACTGCATTGTGGGAGACTAAAAAACCTTTCTATCGTTTTGTGAGTGGGGTTTTCTCAAAGGCTAAGGGTCCAACACTGACCCATAGAACCGAAATGTCTCAACACTGGCCACACTGCCAGTGTTGGGACCTACCAACACTGGCAGTGTGGCCGGGAGAAGCAGCTTGTCCATTCTCATAAACTAGTGTATGAAAGAATGTATTATCCGTGATGAACGTCCTCAGGATACAAGATACAATATGTTTACAGTTTATTCTTTGATATTTTGTTGTCAGGTCGTGACACTACCCAGTCTCTGTGTACTATGGGCTATATCTGTGTTTGATTTTTGTTTACATCCCTTGTTTATGTTATTAATTTTAGATTTTGTATTGATGTTGATGTGTGTGTGTGTGCCTCTTCTCTCTTTCTCTCTCTCCTTCTCTCTCTCTGTCTCTCTGTCTCTGTCTGTCTCTCTCTCTCTCTCTCTCTCTCTGTGTCTCTGTCTCTCTCTCTCTCTCTATCTCTCTCTCTATCTCTCTCTCTCCCTCTCTCTCTCTCTCTCTCTCTCTCTCTCTCTCTCTCTCTCTCTCTCTCTCTCTCTCTCTCTCTCTCTCTCTCTATATATATATATATATATATATATATATATTTATATTTATATATATTTATATATATTTATATATATTATATATAAATATATATATATATATATATATATATATATTTATATATAATATATAATCCATACTAAATTCCGTATTCCATACGGACTCAATACTTAATAAAATCGTTATTAAAGAACTTGATTAAAATCTCTAATAGCAATATGCTGTGTTTATTTGTAATTATGGACGCTATTATTGCTGGGGAAAAAATGTACCAACTTTTCCAGGACGTTTGTTGTGTGTGTGTGTGTGTGTGTTTGTGTGTGTGTGTGTGTGTGTGTGTGTGTGTGTGTGTGTGTGTGTGTGTGTGTGTGTGTGTGTGTGTGTGTGTGTGTGTGTGTGTGTGTGTGTGTGTATTCACCTAGTTGTGCTTGCGGGAGCTCTGCTCTTTCGGTCCGCCTCTCAACTGTCAATCAATCAACTGTTACTAACTACTAATTCCCCCCCCACACACAGGAAGCAGCCAGTAACAGCTGTCTAACTCCCAGGTACCTATTTCCTACTAGGTAACAGAAACATCTGGGTGAAAGAACCTCTGTCCATTTATTTCCGCCAACGCCGGTGATCGAACTCTGGTCCCCAGGATTACGAGTCCTTAGTGCTGTCCACTTAGCCACCAGGCTCCCCCCCTGTGTGTGTGTGTTAGCAATTAACTAAGTAATTACCTAATTACCATGCATCACTACTCGAGACACAGGTCTGGGACGTGATTGCGACTTACTCGAGAAGTCAAGGGTGAGAGTGACAGCCAGTCACTCCTGTAAGGAAGTCACTTCCTGAGTGACAGGAAGTAGGGAACCCTGGGGGGGGGCAGTGGGAGGGGGTGTAGAGGCATTGGTGATTGGGGCTGATGATGTTATGATTATAAAGTATGATAGAATTATTTGGACAATTTTGCGGAGATCAGTGTTAAATGTTTTACTAATAAAACAAAATTTGCTTTGAATTTTGCTTTTTTATATTGTTTTTTAAAGTCATGGTGGTGTGAGAGTGGCCAGGAGGCTCAGAGTGGGTCTCCATGGCACTATGGCATGTTGACACTAGTTTGATCAGTGCCAACTCTGACCTGGCCCTGTTAGGCAGGCACCACATCAACAATTATTTAGAAAAACTGGATGAGGGCCAGACCTAAGCCTATAGCTTTCTACCTTGTTAAGACAAACAAGCAGATAGACATTTCTAATAATAGATATATATATATATATATATATATATATATATATATATATATATATATATATATATATATATATATATATATATATATATATATATATATATAAATATATATGTGTGCCTACTGTACTTAGCGCACACTCTCTTAAGTACTAAACACTATCCTATCCACTTTGCTATCCTCCACTATCCACTATATCCTATGCAACTGCTTCAACATGATTGAATCCCCCAAGCCTGTGGGTCCATTACATACAGTATTAATGGCCCAACACATCTCAAGCATGCGTACAGGCGATCTGTAGCCCTGAATCCGGATACATCTAAGCCGGATAGTTAACCAGTAACCCGACCTCGTCTGAAGTAACTCCTCCTTCAAAGAGATCCCTTTCCTTGAGAATTAATTACACTCACAAACCATGACGCTCTTCCCGAGTAAAGTCTTGGATTTAATTTGTAGAAGACGAGAATTTAGACTTTAGTATTTAAATGTTTATTTCATTTTACAACTGAAGATGCTCTTTCTAGCTGTTGATATTATCATTTGCAACAATTTAAGTTCATATGAATCATTAACAAAATATTTTTTTCTCTTTATTCAGAGAGAGAGAGAGAGAGAGAGAGAGAGAGAGAGAGAGAGAGAGAGAGAGAGAGAGAGAGAGAGAGAGAGAGAGAGAGAGAGAGAGAGAGAGAGAGAGGCAGAGAGAGGCAGAGAGACAGAGAGACAGAGAGAGACAGAGAGAGACAGAGAGGGAGAGAGAGAAAGAGACAGAGAGGGAGAGAGAGAGAGAGAGAGAGAGAGAGAGAGAGAGAGAGAGAGAGAGAGAGAGAGAGAGAGAGAGAGAGAGAGAGAGAGAGAGAGAGAGACAGAGAGACAGACAGACAGAGAGAGACATGATAAACCTCCTAATATTCGCTACTAGTGCCCGCTTTTCGGCGTTAGTGGAAGGTTGAAACTCTCCTTAATGGTTTTCCCATCAACGCTGAAGCTCGTTAGTTCCTGTTATAGAGAATTGAAACTTATTTTTTCCTTTTGTTGAGTCATCGATGGTCATTTGTTTTCCTCGACTGGTTCGCCGAGTCCATGAAAGCATTCTGACACTTGATAAAGGAATTTAGGGTGGGTTTAACAGCTTCAGGGTGGGTGGAACAGCTTCAGCGTGGGTAGAACAGCTTCAGTACTTGTGGCAGATCCACATGTCATTGCTGTTACTCCTATTACCGGTCTTCATCGGCTTTTATTTACTCTCTCTCTCTTTCTCTCTCTGTCTCTCTGTCTCTCTGCCTCTCTCTCTCTCTCCCTCTCTGTCTGTCTGTCTCTCTCTCTCTTTCTCTCTCTCTCTCTCTCTCTCTCTCTCTCTCTCTCTCTCTCTCTCTCTCTCTCTCTCTCTCTCTCTCTCTCTCTCTCTCTCTCTCTCCATACATACACACTAATTATTTCACTCAGCGTTTAACGTTACTGTAACTTTCTGAAGGCTTCAGTGGCCCCAGCAGCCACTCCTTCAGGAAGCCCTCGACCGTAACTGCCCTGCGTATCCTGACCTAACAAGGGCTTCCATTATGCCTGCAGCCACTCCTCCAGGAAGCCCCCAACCCCCCCAGGCTGAATTGATGCCTATGCGGTCCTAACAAGGGCTTCTATGTCACTCCTCCGCCCGGGACTCTAACCTCTGAGGCACAATCGCTTCCGAAAATATTTTATCATTCACACAGTTTGTTCGGCGTTAACCCGATTTTTAAGGAAGACTGAACAAAATGATTTTACAAACACGAAATTTAACGAATTGGGAACGTTTTAAATTTCAAAATAAGAACCATTGGCCAATCACAAATATTAAATTTCTTAAAAAAAAAGGTGAAATCATAACAGAATGTTATCAATAAAGGAAGCGGGTGCTGGCAATTTATTTATTATATATTTTTTCTATTACTGGAGCTTAGAAAATAATCAGAATAATTTAGTGAAAATAACTGGAAAGTTTAGACTTTGTTTTATCCAAAGTAATAAAGTCAGACACGTGACATACCATTTTGGCGGGAAAATTCAAATTTCATAACGATGTTTTGCGAGAAAATCTCAGTATCTTCGTTTGTTTTTTTTCCCTCTTTTATTTACTTTTCAAACAATGAAAAACACTCAAAAGAAATTTTATCATATACATATTTTTATACCCTTTTTTAATTTTTAATTTGTAAATATTTTACAAAGACGATAAAGAACTAATCAGCATTTTATACAAAATAAATTGGCAAATAAATTAGTTTAATTTTATTTGTATTATTCGAACAATTTCTTTTTAAATCCTTTGAACAATTCTGACCCATAAAAAGTTATATTATTAAAAAAGTTATAGATTTGTGTGCACTCTACACGTGGTTTAGTCCCCCCCTTCAAACTGTTCTCATTTTCTCTCGCCACCATTAATATCTTCCCGTTTTCACTTTCAAAACCTAGCAAAACCACCATTAATCTTCATACATTCAAGTTTCCGCTTCAGAAACAGCTGCATCTATGAAATATAATATAATCCGGATATTCACAGATCTCTTCATTGTCATAAATTACTGTCAGATATTTTTCATTGTATGAATTCTACAACGACATTATACATTACAGGGGCCTGACGGCTGAGTGAAACGCGCTCGGGATTCGTAGTAATGAGGTTCCGGGTTCGATCCCCGGTGGAGGCGGAAACAAATGGGCAGAGTTTCTTTCACCCTGATGCCCCCTGTTCACCTAGCGGTATTGACGATACTAGTAATTCACATTGACGATACTAGTAATATTAAAGAAATTAGAAGATGACCTGAGTCAATATCACTAATTTTTAAATCAAAGAGGATTGAAGTAACTTTTATGATTGATGTCTTGATTGTGTGTTTGCTTAGCTGTTTTACTGCTTATTTTCTTGGCTGCTTGCTTAGTTTTATTGCTTGCTGTCTGGCTGGCTCATTGCTTGTTTTCATTATTTTTTGCTTGATTGATTGCTTTCTTGGCTGCTGTCTTGATTGTTTTATTGCGTCCTGCCTTGATTGGTTGCCTGGTTGTTTGATTGCTTGATTGCCTTAGCCAGAGAGCCATGATGAGAGTGATGGACCCGAGCAGATAATTTACCGCCCAGTTTTTCTCCCTCATGGCCGTTCACAGGCTGTTGAGTTATGGCGGCGAGGTGATGAAGGAGGAGGGGGAGGAGGGGTCCTTTGGTCGGTTCCTGTCGTCTTTTTACCTACTCTCGCTCGTGCTCTCGCTCTCTTGTCTCTCTCACTCTCTCTCTCTCTCTCTCTCTCTCTCTCTCTCTCTCTCTCTCTCTCTCTGTCTCTCTCTCTTTCTCTCTCTCTCTCTCTCTCTCTCTCTCTCTCTCTCTCTCTCTCTCTCTCTCTCAACTTTCAACCCTCACCAAGATGGCCACAACTGACACTCAAATAAACAACACTGCAAATGTCACATTTGTAAACAAAACCATACAAAAATGCAACCACTTTCATCCTTCAATCAATAAAATAAAATACAAAATAATCAAATCATCGACAACAAAGAATTACTATTAGTAACACACAACATATACAAATATACGTCAACATACAGAATACCTCACACCTGAAGAGGTTAGTTAACATTTTCCTAAGAAAAATTTGACGCATTCAGCAAGAGAGTGCTATTCAACTATCAATTTGCATAATGTATTCTCCACAGGAAGGGTATTACGGAACACCAAGCTTTTTCAAAGCTTTCGGAGCGTATAAAGCTTTACTCTGACCCACCGCGAACTTTCAGTTTAGTGGGGATACGCGAAGAGAGAGAGAGAGAGAGAGAGAGAGAGAGAGAGAGAGAGAGAGAGAGAGAGAGAGAGAGAGAGAGAGAGAGAGAGAGAGAGAGAGAGAGAGAGAGAGAGAGGGAGAGGGAGAGAGACAGAGAGAGAGAGAGAGAGAGGGAGAGAGAGAGAGAGAGAGAGAGAGAGAGAGAGAGAGAGAGAGAGAGAGAGAGAGAGAGAGAGAGAGAGAGAGAGAGAGAGAGAGAGAGAGAGAGAGAGAGAGAGAGAGAGTAATCAATAAACCAAGGTGGGAAGCAACATTACCTACGCGTCACCAACAAGAATCAAGAGAGACTTGAGAGTATCTTCTTAAAGACACCGTTCAAAACTCCATCCCCCATTTTCTATCTTTGATTTCCCACACTTTTAATTTATTTGGTAAGACTCAACCATTTCTACTCTTCAACGGAGCAGTGGGATAAATGGTCATAACTGATTATATTTTGCCTGAAGCGTGTAGCTACTTTACAGCTCCTGTATACTCACATACATCTACTGTATACTCACATACATCTACTGTATACTCACATACATCTACTGTAAACTCAAATACAACTATTGCATTCTCACCTACACCAACTCTATATATTCACACACACACACACACCTACTCACAAACAACATTCACTCACAACACACACCTACACTCTAGGGGACTCAAGGGTGGATATAACATACAAGGAAGTGAGTATAACAAGCAAGGTATGTCGTGAAGGGTTAGTATACTGTAGCTTCTGAGACGAATTTTGTCCAACTTTAGAGTATTGGTTCACTGCTTTAAGTGAAAAGTTGTAGATATTTACTGACAAGCATGAGATACATGCTGACATATACTGACAAATGTGACACACACACTATATATATATATATATATATATATATATATATATATATATATATATATATATATATATATATATATATATATATTATACTGTTTGTGTATACAATATCGAAGGGTTCAGAATGCGTAGAAAATATTGAAGAAACATTGAGAATGAATAGTCACTCAGCCCCTCTCTCTCTCTCTCTCTCTCTCTCTCTCTCTCTCTCTCTCTCTCTCTCTCTCTCTCTCTCTCTCTCTCTCTCTCTCTCTCTCTCTCTCTCTCCGTTACGAGTACCATTAACGGATGAAGACAGGTCACTCAGCAAATATCCTTTGTAGCATAATATTGCTGATGTTGAATTGTGAAGGAGGAAGAATGGCAGTCAATAGTGCCTTGTGAGGGGACGGGGGTGAGGGGGGCTTGAGGGGTGAGGGGAGGGTGTAGGTGAGGGGAAGGAGCACTGAGGGGAGCGCCACAACTTTAAGGCCAAAATGGACAAAGAATTTGAACGTCAGAAGAGTTCAATAGTTACGAAACAGGTGCAAACAATGACTATAATAGTCGGGACCTGAAGAGCTAGAGCTTGACTTCCCCCGTAGACCCTGTTAGGTGAGTACTGAAGGTGAGGATAGTGGGAGAGAGGAAATATGTTGACCAGACCACACACACTAGAAAGTGAAGGGACGACGACGTTTCGGTCCGTCCTGGACCATTCTCAAGTCGACTGTGAGAGGAAGCATGTCTGACGGGTGGGAGATGAAGAGATTACCGTGGGATAGATGATAGATAGGGGATAGATGGGAAAATAGGTGTAAGGGGGGGTAATGGCACCCTAGGGGAGCCGGTGGCTGAGCGGAGAGAACACTGGACGCGTGATCCTGTGGTCCCGGGTTCCATCCCGGGTGCCGGCGAGAAACAATGGGCAGTTTCTTTCCACCCTGATGCCCCTGTTACCTAGCAATAAATAGGTACCTGGGAGTTAGACAGCTGTCACGGGCTGCTTCCTGGGGGTGGAGGCCAAGTCGAGGACCGGGCCGCGGGGACACTAAGCCCCGAAATTATCTCAAGATAACCTCAAGATAGGCTCCAGCTTGACCCACAAAGACTGTGTTAATCCCTGGAAACACAAACAGTAACTGTCTCTATTTTCCGCTTGTTACAACTTGTAATAAAGTTGTTACATCTTGGCTTAACGTGTTTATGACGTATTAGAACGTTGTTACAACTTGTTATATTGGTTGTTATAACTAGTTAGGAGGTGTTAAAACTTGTTGGAACGTTGTACCAACGTCGTAGTTTCGGTGTGTGTTTGGCAGCTTAGGCCTCAGGTAAGATGTTTCAGGACATTTATGATCGTTTAAGTCCTGTGTTTTCTTACTCTACATCTAAACCAACGCTGCGTGTGCTAGTGGCTTTACACGAATGTTAGAACTCTTGTGTGTATATAAATAAATACAAAGTAATAATAATGACCCACATCCTTCAAGAAGGTGATGATGTGAGTCAACCAATCAGGAGAGAGTCACAGTATGGAATCATTCAAGTGACTGGCATCAGAGAGAGAGAGAGAGAGAGAGAGAGAGAGAGAGAGAGAGAGAGAGAGAGAGAGAGAGAGAGAGAGAGAGAGAGAGAGAGAGAGAGAGACAGAGAGAGAGACAGAGAGAGAGACAGAGAGAGAGAGAGAGAGAGAGAGAGAGAGAGAGAGAGAGAGAGAGAGAGAGAGAGAGAGAGAGAGAGAGAGAGAGAGAGAGAGAGAGAGAGAGAGAGAGAGAATGGTTCTCATCCAAGCCGTCACGTCTCTCATCTCCAGACATAATAGGATTAAGTCCCATTAACAGTGAACTCTAGTCAAGCCTTTGGAGTCGTGAAGGTCAGTAGTTAACTGTCACTACAATTTGAAGACGTCTAATTGTTCAACTGGACAATTAGGAGCAATAGAGGCATCGTGAAGACTCCAGGATCCAAGTTCAGTAGAACTTCTGGTGTCAACTCTTTTGACCATGTCGTAGCTCAGTCGATTAAGGCAGCGTCTGGGATCCTCTTGGACGTAGGTTCGAACCCTCGTCACGGCCCTTGTGGATTTGTTCATCGTGAAACCAATTGTAGAGCTGTTATCGTGTGAGAAGTGTGCCTTAGAACAGAGGTAAGAATTCCCCGTCAATGCGGCATCGCAGTGTGTTATCCTACATAGAACGTCGCATTTCAATCGTATGCGTCACATAAGACCAAAAAATTGTTGTACTAGAAAATGGAAGCGGCTGGCGAAAGTGACCTACTGTCCCGTTTTCTGTTTTGGGTCCTCTGGTAGGTTAGGAGAGACCACTTTAAAATGACCGTTTTCTTGACATTAGGAAACCTTAGGAGGACGGACTGCCCAGTGAGAATTTAATTTAGACACAATCCACTTGATCTCTCCTACTTGCTTCTTGCAGGGTCTTCGCTCGATCCCCTGAGGTCCAGCACTGCACCATTACAGCGGCCTCTTATCCCACTTCCTCATTCTTACATTCTTTCCTGCCAAGCCAGGTCAAATACAACTGTCACATCTCATTTGTTACAAAAGGTCATGTGACTAGGGAACTGAGGGGCCTGACGGCTGAGTGAACAGCGCTCGGGATTCGTAGTCCTGAGGTTCCGGGTTCGATCTCCGGCGAAGGCGGAAACAAATGGGCAGAATTTCTTTGCCGCTGATGTTCCGGTTCATCTAGCAGTAAATAGGTACCTGGGAGTTAGACAGCTGCTACGGGTTGCTTTCTGGGGGTGTGTAACAAAACGGCGGCCTGGTTGAGGACCGGGCCGCGTGGACGCTAAGCCCCGAAATCATCACAAGATAACCACAAGATAACCTCAAGATAACCAGTGTATGGGTGCTGACGGAAATGACATATCATACCTTTATTGCCACCATCGAATATGCCCAGAAGTATACTCTCAAACAAGAGGTCAAAATATACCCGCGACCTAATTTTAAATATACACAAACATACTAGACACGATAACAATGAGATTTTCAATCTCATTTTTCAGTTAGATTTTCATTCCCATTTAACATTCACACACACACATGTTAGTTGTGTGTGTGTGTGTGTGTGTGTGTGTGTGTGTGTGTGTGTGTGTGTGTGTGTGTGTGTGTGTGTGTGTGTGTGTGTGTGTGTGTGTGTTAGGGGAATGAATCTAGAACTACATTGAATGTTATTGCATTGGACTGTGGCCCCAGAGATGAATACAACATGCCCCATAGATGAATACAACAGACCCCATAGATGAATACAACAGGTCCCAAGAGATGAATCCACCAGACCCCATAAATCAATGCCAAAGGTTCCAGAGGTGAACACGAGAAGCTAGAAAAAAGGGTCCATTGTACTAGCCGAGAACTGAAGATAAACTGGTGTGTGAAAAAGGGGGCGCGCGACCCCCAAAGGGTGACAAAGAAAGGAGCAGGCGGGACCAAAAGACCCATTACTAAATGAATAGGGGGCGCCGTGCCCGGGTCAGCGAAGAAAAGGCGTCTTTCACAAGGTTAATATCCGCTGATATGAGGTGAAAATTAGACCCTTACGAGCATTAAGGAGAGAGAGAGAGAGAGAGAGAGAGAGAGAGAGAGAGAGAGAGAGAGAGAGAGAGAGAGAGAGAGAGAGAGAGAGAGAGAGAGAGAGAGAGAGAGAGAGAGAGGACTGAGGACTCACAAGAACTGAAAGACCCACAAGAACTGAAAGACCCACAAGAACTGAAAGACCCACAAGGACTAAAAGACCCACAAGGACTAAAAGACCCACAAGGACTAAAATACCCACATGGACTCTACAAACACACACACAAAGAACATTTTAAATTGCCAATAAAAAAAAATGATTCAGTGCATTCGACTCAAATATTTAGCTTCAGGTATATCTTTTCCACAAAGTTTTAAGGCCTGTTCAGCGTCTCCTTAAGGCTCGTTTTTTGGCTCACAACTGGTAGGAATTCCGTGTTTAGTTGCAACTGTGGCTTGTCTCTTTATTGCCCTCTCCCTCCTTTTCTCGGCTATTTTGGAGGCTTTTGTCGACCTCAGGTGAATGCCAAGTGGTAGTCAGGAGACCCTGTTGGGTGTTTGGGTATTTTATTGCTTTTGTTTCTCCTTTTGTGGGGTTTAGGTGACTTTTTTGTGTGTGTGGTGTGGTGGAATAGGGGAGGGGGGGGGGGTTGGGGGGGGGCAGGGTGTTTAGTTTATGTGTATATATCTATTAAGTATACTTGTACATATACCTTAATGCACCGAAACGCTCTCATACATAAAAAATACACATACACACACATACACACACACACACATACACACACACACACACACACACATTTATTTATCTATTTAACACAAGGGGCACACGCACTAGGGGACACAGGTGGAAACTGAGTGCCCAAATGAGCCACAGAGATATTAGAAAGAACTTTTTTAGTGTCAGAGTGGTTGACAAATGGAATGCATTAGGAAGTGATGTGGTGGAGGCTGACTCCATACACAGTTTCAAGTGTAGATATGATAGAGCCCAATAGGCTTAGGAACCTGTACACCTGTTGATTGACGGTTGAGAGGCGGGACCAAAGAGCCAGAGTTCAACCCCCGCAAGCACAACTAGGTGAGTACACACACACACACACATACACACACACACACACACACACACACACACACACACACACACGCACGCACACACACACACACACACACACACACACACACACACACACACGCCTAGAGAAGTCCTCACGGGTAAGTGAACAGCGCTCGGGAGTCGTAGTCCTAATGGTCCGGGTTCGATTCCCCGGCAGAGACAGGCAGAAACGGGCAGAGTGTCCTTTACCCTGATGCATATGTTTACCCTAGCAGTAAATAGGTACCTGGGAGTTAGACAGCTGCTACGAGCTGCTTCCTGGGGTTGTATGTGTGTGTATAAGAGAAAATATATGTAGTAGATATAAGAGGAAAAATAGATAGGTTAGAAAGGCAGGGTATAACAGAAATTGTATATCCGCACTAACACGCACATACGTATGCACAATACACAAACACATGCATACACCGTTTCTCTACACCCAAGCACTTGGCCTGGACGGTAGAGCGACGGTCTCGCTTCATGCAGGTCGGAGTTCAATCCCCGACCGTCCAAGTGGTAAGGCACCATTCCTTCCCTCCGTCCCATCCCAAATCCTTATCCTGACCCCTTCTAAGAGCTAGGCCTAACACTTTTCTCCTAATAAATACCTTACCTTCTGGACACTATCTTAATTCCTCTCCCTTTCTCTCTCTCTCTCTCTCTCTCTCTCTCTCTCTCTCTCTCTCTCTCTCTCTCCCTCTCTCTCTCTCTCTCTCTCTCTCTCTCTCTCTCTCTCTCTCTCTCTCTCTCTCTCTCTCTCTCTTTCAGCCTCGCGGGAAGAATTCCAGAACGCAGTAATAAACACCAATAACAGAAAGAATAACACAACACAGGAATAGAAGAAGAGATAAGAGAAGAGACAGAAGATAAAATGGACTCGAGCTAATTCAGGAAAGTCATTCTCAAGGTTTCTGAAGCCTGTGATTGGATTACCTGGAAGGCGGGAAAGAACTGAAAATAAGCTTGAGTAAGCTGGAAGGAGTTTTTGAACGCCGATAGAAACAACCTCAAAGAAATATCAAAACTTTCTTAGACTGAGACGACAGGAGGTATGGAGCATAAAGCCTACCATATTGGGTACACACACACACACACACACACAGACACACACAGACACACACAGACACAGACACACACACACACACACACACACACACACACACACACACACACACACACACACACACACACACACACACACACACAGGATTGATAAAGACAGGCTGTTTAACACAAGGGGCACACGCACTAGGGGACACAGGTGGAAACTTAGTACCCAAATCAGCCACAGAGACGTTAGAAAGAATTTTTTCAGTGTCAGAGTAGTTAACAGATGGAATGCATTAGGAGGTGTTGTGGTGGAGGCTGACTCCATACACAGTTTCAAATGTAGATATGATAGAGCCCAGTAGGCTCAGGAACCTGTACACCTGTTGATTGACAGTTGAGAGGCGGGACCAAAGAGCCTGAGCTCAACCCCCGCAAGCACAATTAAGTGAGTACACACACACACACACACACACACACAAGTCACCTGCTATATACGAACCAAACTACTGAATCGAAAGAATTAGAAAACTTGATTGTGAAGAAAGCAGAAAACTTGAAAGAAAACAGCCTAGGAAACTATGTCTCCCGAGACTGAGATAAAGAAATACTAGGTAAAGACTAGATACTTGGACAAGGTACTCAGTTTTCGCAGGAGGCTGAGGTAACAAGCTGACATGTGTCCACAAGAGAGTCTATAAAAATTGACCTTCCTGTGAGAAATTATTGACAAGAGTCTGTAAAATGGACTGAAAAATGATCTATTAGCGAGGCATTAAACGAGACCACACCCCCTGACCTGGGCTCCCATTATATTATAGCTCCATTATGGTGAGTACACTTTGGTGAGTCCATATTGTAGAGTACATCTCCTCAGTAAATCCACCTCGATAGTGAATCATTCATGCCATGTAACAAGGCAGTTTTAACCCTAGAACGAAGAGCCACAGTCCCTTAACACACACACACAGACACACACACACACACACACACACACACACACACACACACACACACACACACACACACACACACACACACACACACACACACGAGCCTCTGACCGCCCAAGTAAATTCTAAAACCAACTTTTGTGGAAGCTTGTCAGAGTTACTTGGACAAGATGAACGTGCCTGGGGAAACTTAGGAGAAATACGAGCAACATTACATAGAGACAATCTCTACATGACCGATGATTTAGGGAGATATGCTATGAATAACCGATGAATTTCCTGATGAGAGAGAACAATGATATATTGTATAATTTCAGATCCTCTACGATTTTCTAATATCAAATCTATAACATACAAAAATGCATAATAATAAAAATAAAAATAATAATAATAATTGCATAATATCATTTGATATATCAATTATTGTCATTCATGTGTGCAATTATGTGTATTTTACACAGTTGAAAATTTGCATACCCCCCTATGTAGGTTCTTATTTACAAGCGCCTTCGTCAAGATCTCACAAGCTCCTTGAACTCCAGCAGAACAGGTTGGGCAACATGCTAGCTGGTTACATATTCTCGTAGTTGAACAATTTAAAAGCCTTAAACGCGAATGGCCAATAGCATAAAATATTATATAACTGAACAGGAAAAAAAAAGACCTTTCCACTGAAGAGCTAAAATCACAATTCAATATATAATTTAATCAATTTAAATTAATCACAAAAAGTATATAATAATTGTAGACAATAAATAAATATATATGGAAATATTATATTTAAATAATAGTATTCTGATAGATGTTCTCTGCCCAATTTTGTGAAATAATAAATCATTTAAAGGATTTTATTATTTTTTCATTTTTAGTTTTAAATAGTTGTGTTTGATGTATATGTGTATATATATATATATATATATATATATATATATATATATATATATATACATATGTAATATGTGCATATATATACATATGTAATGGTTAGGAATTTACATGTGTCAGTATCATTCATATCAATGATTGTATATTATTTAATGTTTTTACTTCCATATACATGTTAACACACATTATTTTAACACATACATATGATAACACATGTACATATTTACACATACATATGATAACACATGTACATATTTACACATACATATGATAACACATGTACATATTTACACATACATATGATAACACATGTACATATTTACACATACATATGATAACACATGTACATATTTACACATACATATGATAACACATGTACATATTTACACATACATATGATAACACATGTACATATTTACACATACATATGATAACACATGTACATATTTACACATACATATGATAACACATGTACATATTTACACATACATATGATAACACATGTACATATTTACACATACATATGATAACACATGTACATATTTACACATACATATGATAACACATAAACATATTTACTCATACATATGCTAAAACATAAATATATTTATACATACATATGCTAACACATTAATATATTTACCCATTCAGTAGTTTGACACATACATAATGACACACACAGTAGTTTGATACATATACCTAATGACACACACAATAGTTTGACAGATAAAACTGTCAAGAGTAGTTTGACTCTTTTTTGCAAGCATTAAAGTCTATCAAATCACTGGAAATTGAAATATAAGTTCCATCACTGAGTGCCAGTGTCACATCACTGTGGTTCTGTGTCACCATCTGAGTGCCTGTGCCATATGACACAAGCTCTTGGCTGTGTGTCATGTGACTGTGTTGACACCCAATAAGCACTTAGCTTATTACTTCTAATTCTAATATTCACTCCATTTGTGGAACACATTTTGAAGGTCATATTCACGCTTGTGTCGCTTTGTTTCCACTTGGGCTGGACGGTAGAGCGACAGTCTCACTTCATGCAGGTCGGCGTTCAATCCCCGACCGTCCACGAGTGGTTGGGCACCATTCCTTTCCCACCGTCCCATTCCAAATCCTTATCCTGACCCCTTCCCACTGCTATATAGTCGTAATGGCTTGCTACTTTCCCCCCTTCCTCATAGTTCCCTGCCCTTCTGTCTCCACCATCATACAGGAAATCTTTCTTAAAATCCCTAAATTACTTTTTATTTTCATCCCAAAACGTTTCCACTACTATGCTAGCGCTCTGATTCACAACACTGTCATATATATATATATATATATATATATATATATATATATATATATATATATATATATGCGAACAAGCCTGAATGGTCCCCAGGACAATATGCAACTGAAAACTCACACCCCAGAAGTGACTCGAACCCATACTCCCAGGAGCCACGCAACTGGTATGTACAAGACGCCTTAATCCACTTGACCATCACGACCGGACATAATGAGGTGATAGCCGAGGCTATTTGAACCACCCCACCGCCGGCACTCGGATAGTAATCTTGGGCATAGCATTTTACCAAATCACCTCATTCTTTGGGGCACACGTGAGGAACACAAATGCGAACAAGCCTGAATGGTCCCCAGGACAATATGCAACTGAAAACTCACACCCCAGAAGTGACTCGAACCCATACTCCCAGGAGCCACGCAACTGGTATGTACAAGACGCCTTAATCCACTTGACCATCACGACCGGACATAATGAGGTGATAGCCGAGGCTATTTGAACCACCCCACCGCCGGCACTCGGATAGTAATCTTGGGCATAGCATTTTACCAAATCACCTCATTCTTTGGGGCACACGTGAGGAACACAAATGCGAACAAGCCTGAATGGTCCCCAGGACAATATGCAACTGAAAACTCACACCCCAGAAGTGACTCGAACCCATACTCCCAGGAGCCACGCAACTGGTATGTACAAGACGCCTTAATCCACTTGACCATCACGACCGGACATAATGAGGTGATAGCCGAGGCTATTTGAACCACCCCACCGCCGGCACTCGGATAGTAATCTTGGGCATAGCATTTTACCAAATCACCTCATTCTTTGGGGCACACGTGAGGAACACAAATGCGAACAAGCCTGAATGGTCCCCAGGACAATATGCAACTGAAAACTCACACCCCAGAAGTGACTCGAACCCATACTCCCAGGAGCCACGCAACTGGTATGTACAAGACGCCTTAATCCACTTGACCATCACGACCGGACATAATGAGGTGATAGCCGAGGCTATTTGAACCACCCCACCGCCGGCACTCGGATAGTAATCTTGGGCATAGCATTTTACCATGATTAAGGCGTCTTGTACATACCAGTTGCGTGGCTCCTGGGAGTATGGGTTCGAGTCACTTCTGGGGTGTGAGTTTTCAGTTGCATATTGTCCTGGGGACCATTCAGGCTTGTTCGCATTTGTGTTCCTCACGTGTGCCCCAAAGAATGAGGTGATTTGGTAAAATGCTATGCCCAAGATTACTATCCGAGTGCCGGCGGTGGGGTGGTTCAAATAGCCTCGGCTATCACCTCATTATGTCCGGTCGTGATGGTCAAGTGGATTAAGGCGTCTTGTACATACCAGTTGCGTGGCTCCTGGGAGTATGGGTTCGAGTCACTTCTGGGGTGTGAGTTTTCAGTTGCATATTGTCCTGGGGACCATTCAGGCTTGTTCGCATTTGTGTTCCTCACGTGTGCCCCAAAGAATGAGGTGATTTGGTAAAATGCTATGCCCAAGATTACTATCCGAGTGCCGGCGGTGGGGTGGTTCAAATAGCCTCGGCTATCACCTCATTATGTCCGGTCGTGATGGTCAAGTGGATTAAGGCGTCTTGTACATACCAGTTGCGTGGCTCCTGGGAGTATGGGTTCGAGTCACTTCTGGGGTGTGAGTTTTCAGTTGCATATTGTCCTGGGGACCATTCAGGCTTGTTCGCATTTGTGTTCCTCACGTGTGCCCCAAAGAATGAGGTGATTTGGTAAAATGCTATGCCCAAGATTACTATCCGAGTGCCGGCGGTGGGGTGGTTCAAATAGCCTCGGCTATCACCTCATTATGTCCGGTCGTGATGGTCAAGTGGATTAAGGCGTCTTGTACATACCAGTTGCGTGGCTCCTGGGAGTATGGGTTCGAGTCACTTCTGGGGTGTGAGTTTTCAGTTGCATATTGTCCTGGGGACCATTCAGGCTTGTTCGCATTTGTGTTCCTCACGTGTGCCCCAAAGAATGAGGTGATTTGGTAAAATGCTATGCCCAAGATTACTATCCGAGTGCCGGCGGTGGGGTGGTTCAAATAGCCTCGGCTATCACCTCATTATGTCCGGTCGTGATGGTCAAGTGGATTAAGGCGTCTTGTACATACCAGTTGCGTGGCTCCTGGGAGTATGGGTTCGAGTCACTTCTGGGGTGTGAGTTTTTAGTTATATATATATATATATGCGGAAAATCCACAGAGAAATATGAAATGAGGTGAACGTTTCGGCTTGTTAAAGCCTTTGTCAACACCAGACTGCAGTCTTGTGTTGACAAAGGCTTTAACAAGCCGAAACGTTCACCTCATTTCATATTTCTCTGTGGATTTTCCGCATAAAATGATCAGTGTTTTGTGATCGTCAAATTGCATATATATATATATATATATATATATATATATATATATATATATATATATATATATATATATATATATATATATATATATCCCCAGGAAGCAACTCCCACAATCGCTTAAGTCCTGGGTAGCTATTTACTGCTAAGTGAACAGAGATGCATTAAGAGAAAGAAAACGTGCCCAATCATGTCTGTATCGGCTGGGAATCGAACTAAGGGATTCCTGATTGAGAGTCGACAATGAAGCTAAGGTATAGTGACCAATCATTCCAGTCAAGGTATTAAACCAATCATTCCAGTCAAGATATTGTCACAATGCTCTCTGCAATGATATTATAACAATCATTCTCAACATACGAAGCAACACAACAGGGAACACTTACAGGTAACAACAGCGGGGAGAAGAGACCCGGGAATCACCGGGTGCGATGCTTCCGCTTCTGGGCCCCGACACAGCCTCCCTAAAAATGTTAAATTCACGATCAATACATTTGTCAATATGCAAATGAGTCGAGTAACAAATCAATCATTAAGCAGGAAATGGGTAGTTTAGGTTCGTTTGGCTGGCCTTGAGATAGGCATAGATAAGAACAGATAAGCATATATAGGAACAGATAGGCAGAGATAGAAACAGATAGGCAGAGATAAAAACAGATAGGCAGAGATAGAAACAGATAGGCAAAGACAGAAACAGATAGGCAGAGATAGAAACAGATAGGCAGAGATAGAAACAGATAGGCAGAGATAGAAACAGATAGGCAGAGATAAAAACAGATAGGCAGAGATAAAAACAGATAGGCAGAGATAGAAACAGATAGATATTAAACAATTATGAAGATACAGTATATTCAACAGTGGAAAACATATAGAATTTCTTTTTTCAATTCACCCCTCAATCCCCCTTCCTCCTCTGTTTAATCTATTTACATGTAAACAAAGCCGCGGGGATTAAGAAAAGATGTAGAGGTTTCGTAAATGGTTGAGTAAATACAGGATGAATCCTGGCCGGAGTTCGATGCACACATGAGGGGAAAATATCTCACTATTCCCCTCTTTTACTCTGTGCCTTATCCTCCTGATCTCCCCTTGTGCATAGTGAAGCCTGACCCATCATTTCTCTCTCTCCCCTATTGCCTCCTACCTTTCCTACTGAGGCAACCCCTCCCTCGTTCCCTCTTCTCTACCTTCTCTCTCAATCACCTTTTTCATTCTTATAACCTCGTAATGGTTTCAACCTGTTACATCTATGCAAATTACGCATCATGGTTGAGGGAAGATGTACAGGCTTCGTATGTGGACTGGTTGGGTGGTTGATCAATCATGGCATAGAGGTTTATTAACGGTTATTTGATGGAGATGCTGGGGTATCTGTAGATCTCCTCTTGGCCTACAGTTAGTTAGGCTGGTATACAGGGTGTAGTCTAGCATGTCTGTCTGTCTGTCTGTCTGTCTGTCTGTCTGTCTGTCTGTCTCTCTCTCTCTCTCTCTCTCTCTCTCTCTCTCTCTCTCTCTCTCTCTCTCTCTCTCTCTCTCTCAAGAGAACACTTTCCGTGTCTACGAATGTTACCAATGCAAAAGGGAGAATATTTTATTTTATTTAATTTTGGATTCTATTTATATATACAAGTATCCTTATACATTCTTATACATTCTTGTAAAGCCACTAGCACGCACGGCGCTTCGGCCAGGTCCTTAACCCTAAATACGACCCGCCAAATCGTTTAACAACCAGGTACCTATTTTACTGTTGGGTGAACAGAGGCTACAGTTCAGGATTGGTGCCTAGTCAATCCCCCCCCGCCCATCCCACTCCTTCCCCGCCAGGATACGAACCCGGGTAAAAGAGCTAGCGGGGCGAGTGTATTACCACTGCGCCACGGGGACTGTTACAATGACAAACATCGATAATAGGAGAAGGAATACCTCGGAAGTGGAATGGGTGAGAGATGAGAGAAGGAATGGGTGAGAGATGAGAGAAAGCATGGGTGAGAGATGAGAGAAAGCATGGGTGAGAGATGAGAGAAAACACCACAAATCACCAGGAGATGACCTAACCATGTCATTACTGAGGTCTGTGTACCGTGTGATGGGATTGGGTGAGAGGTGAGCAAAGATTGTAAGCTACAATCAGTCGAAGTCAAGTCTACAATACCCTGCAGTCAGCAAAGACGGAACAATCAACCCTACACAGGGCTGAATACAATAGAATACAACACCGTATTCTAACTCCAACACTCCCCTACACCACCTCTCCTCCCCTACACTACCTACACTCCCCTACACCTCCTACCTTCCCTACCTACACAACCCAACCCCAACACCACTCAACCCTTTAGATCCCAACGTAACCTGGCTGGGATTTAGCCAACCAAGAGCGGTGGAGCCCTGACTAATTAAAGTTGTCAAATGGAGAGAGAGAGAGAGAGAGAGAGAGAGAGAGAGAGAGAGAGAGAGAGAGAGAGAGAGAGAGAGAGAGAGAGAGAGAGAGAGAGAGAGAGAGAGAGAGGGAGAGAGAGAGAGAGAGAGAGAGAGAGAGAGAGAGAGAGAGAGAGAGAGAGAGAGAGAGAGAGAGAGAGAGAGAGAGAGAGAGAGAGGGAGAGAGAGAGAGAGAGAGAGAGAGAGAGAGAGAGAGAGAGAGAGAGAGAGAGAGAGAGAGAGAGAGAGAGAGAGAGAGAGAGAGAGAGAGAGAGAGAGATGAAATACGGTATAAGCACTCATTATTAACCCTGAACTATATGCCTAACAGATATCTCACCCTGTCCATGGAGAACAGAAGAAAATGTATATATGCTGGTTAGCATTGTAAATGTCTGGCCACGTCTGTGGTATAAAATAATAAAAATAAAAAATATAAAAACTCCTTCTTAAAGCCATCCACTACGACCCAAATTCCCATTGCAAACCCCACATATATCGCCCTTAGAAGGGCCCCCGCAGCCTACCCCTCCCCCCTCTCCTATACACATCAACAGCTTCAGTTTATATAGAGAGAATATAGAACCAAAATATATTACAATATACACATCGGCAACTTTTGTTGTACCAAATCACAATAACGGGGTTGAAAACAAACAACCCATCCAGCACAAATGAATCCCCTAGCGCAGTGGTCTACGCCCTTGACTCACAATCGAGAGACCCCTCGATCAATAGCCAGGCAGAACAAAAACGGTTGGGCACGTTTAACCTGTTGCCTTCAGTTATCAATATAAACTCTAAGGAACCCCCGCAGAGTTAAGATATGATATCATATATAGATATCATATAAAGATATATATGATATAGATATCATATAAAGATATATATGATATAGATATCATATATCATATCATATAAAGATATATGATATGAGTTAAGATATGATATCTTAACATATCGATGTTAGGATATCTCAAAATATCTTAACAGCCACGATATCAGCCAATTTAGACATAGCCATTACATAACATCAACCCGATGCAAAATTTTGAATTATGATAATTCAACGCCAGAAGGATTGTCTGATTAATCGAATATATATATATATATATATATATATATATATATATATATATATATATATATATATATATATATATATATATATATATATATATATATATATATATAGATCCATGATTTGTATTGAAATTTTATACATGATCAATACGAAAGTGTCGGTAAAAATTGTAATTAGAGGCATAATTAAGAGTCAAATTGATGTTATAGATGTGTATGGATGTATTATAGATGTGTATAAATGTATTATAGATGTATTATAGATGTGTATGATGTATTATAGATGTGTATAGATGTATTATAGCTGTGTATAGATGTTTATAGATGTATTATAGATGTGTATAGATGTATTATAGATGTGTATAGATGTATTATAGATGTGAATAGATGTATTATAGATGTGTATAGATGTATTATAGATGTGTATAGATGTATTATAGCTGTGTATAGATGTATTATAGCTGTGTATAGATGTATTATAGATGTGTATAGATGTATTATAGATGTGTATAGATGTATTATAGATGTGAATAGATGTATTATAAATGTGTATAAATGTATTATAGATGTGTATAGATGTATTACAGCTGTTTATAGATGTATTATAGATGTGTATAGATGTATTATAGATGTGAATAGATGTATTATAGATGTGTATAGATGTATTATAGATGTGTATAGATGTATTATAGCTGTTTATAGATGGGTATAGATGTATTATAGATTTGTATGGATGTATTATAGATGTGTATAGATGTATATGAGTGATAGTATAGATGTATATGTCCGACTCTATATGACTCGATATACCGACTCGATATAACTTGATATACAGACTCGATATAATTCGATATACCGACTCGATGTAACTTGATATACCGACTCGATATAACTTGATATACCGACTCGATATAACTTGATATACCGACTCGATATACCTTGAAGATATCATTATCAAAACGCGCTTGCTCTGACCTGTTTATCCGGCTTCAAGAACCGTTATCAGGAGAGTATCGCTATCCGTATCCACGTGATATCCGGATCCAATTATTATCGTATAAATATATAACCTTATCCGCAGGCTGATAACGAAGTAGATAACGTGCCCGCGACACTCGTTGAATTCCGTTGGCACTTGTATGATTACGCAAACGTGTTGTGCAATTAACGTAGTCGTTAATTACTTTGATCTCCAATTCAAATGATCTGATGGAAACACCTTGTTGATATGATAATTGTAGTTAAGCAATTAGCTCAACTGTGGGAACTCATTAGAGGATAGTATCAAGGCTTCAATAGGATACCACCTGTAGCCTGTTCACCAATCCTTTCCACCGTCCGATCCCAAATCCTTATCCTGACCCCTTCCAAGTGGTTGGGCACCATTCCTTTCCCCCGTCCCATCCCAAATCCTTATCCTGATCCCTTCCAAGTGGTTGGGCACCATTCCTTTCCCCCGTCCCATCCCAAATCCTTATCCTGACCCCTTCCAAGTGGTTGGGCACCATTCCTTTCCCCCGCCCCATCCCAAATCCTTATCCTGACCCCTTCCAAGTGGTTGGGCACCATTCCTTTCCCCCGTCCCATCCCAAATCCTTATCCTGACCCCTTCCAAGTGGTTGGGCACCATTCCTTTCCCCAGTCCCATCCCAAATCCTTATCCTGATCCCTTCCAAGTGGTTGGGCACCATTCCTTTCCCCTGTCCCATCCCAAATCCTTATCCTGATCCCTTCCAAGTGGTTGGGCACCATTCCTTTCCCCCGCCCCATCCCAAATCCTTATCCTGACCCCTTCCCAGTGCTAAACAGTCGAAATGGCTTGGCGCTTTCCCTTAATAATTGCCTTTCCCTTCTTCACATTCAAACTAAGAATAACTGCACAAAGATGTACAATTAGAATACCAGCAGGACCCCCTGAAAAGGATTCGAACCTACGCGCTGGTAGTTAAGAATTAAGAACCTTTTCTTAAGAATAAGAGGATTGGATTAGCCATCCTGGATCAGTCTACTAACTGGTTGAGACTGTGTATGGAGCAGTTGGAATACATATGTCTATTTATAAGCCATAGACCTAAACGGGTCTATTGTGGATCATGCTATGATCTATTTGATTGTGATCCATATGTGAATTGAGTTTTTTTCACACCTTTGCATTCAGCAGTGGTAAAATAGGTACCTGGGAGTTATTAGACTGTTGTGGTTGGCATCAAGCTTCCTGTCTCCGACGACGGGGAATTATATTAAAAGTGCTGACGGTTCTGTCCATCCCGTCCCAAAATGGACCGACCGAAACGCTGTCACTGAGTCATTTCACATGTGTGGGTTCACATGTGTGGTTCACATGTGTGGGTTCACATGTGTGGTTCACATGTGTGGGTTCACATGTATTCATCTAGTTGCGCCTGCCGGGGAGGGTTGAACTTCGACTCTTTGGTCCCGCCTCTCAACTGTCTATCAACCGGTGTACAGATTCCTACATGTGTGCTTTCACATGTGTGGGTTCACATATGTAGGTTGGACTATATATTTATATCTTATTAATTATCAAATTAATAGTAGCTATCAAGAAAAAAATACTACTTATAATAAAACAGAAAAAAATAATAATATTAATAAAAATTGACGATGCTAATAAAATCCATATTTATAAAATATGAAGGAGCTATAATAAGGATTCGAACCCCAGACAACTCAGTACTTCCAACCACTGAATTTCTCAATGATACGTCACGAAAATGTGATTTTATTGAGCAATAACGATAATATTATTAGTAATTATCATTAATTATTACCATTAATTAACCCCGTCATCAAACAACCCTCGAGTAATTATATCACAGAGTTAACTAGCCATCAGAGTAATTAACTCCCTCATCAACTCTTCTGCTAAACGTTAATTGGGGATTTATTAAAATGTTAATATTTTAACATGTTAATATTTATTAACTATAATTATCGTAGAGCAAACATTCATTGTTAACTATGATGATAGGATCATTATACCTATAATTATATCATTATACCGTCTATTGTTATTGTGTCAGTTGATAGTCTACCCAAGCTTGTTACCTGGTTGATGGGGTTGTGGGAGTTGTTCTACTGCCCAAGCCCGGCCCGAGGCCAGGCTTGACTTGTGAGAGTTTGGTCCACCAGGCTGTTGCTTGGAGCGGCCCGCAGGCCCACATATACCTGGTTGATGGGGTTGTGGGAGTTGTTCTACTGCCCAAGCCCGGCCCGAGGCCAGGCTTGACTTGTGAGAGTTTGGTCCACCAGGCTGTTGCTTGGAGCGGCCCGCAGGCCCACATATACCTGGTTGATGGGGTTCTGGGAGTTGTTCTACTCCCCAAGCCCGGCCCGAGGCCAGGCTTGACTTGTGAGAGTTTGGTCCACCAGGCTGTTGCTTGGAGCGGCCCGCAGGCCCACATACCCACCACAGCCCGGTTGGTCCGGCACTCCCTGAAAACTATCTAGTTTCCTCTTGAAGATGTCCACGGTTGTTCCGGCAATATTTCTTATGCTCGCTGGGAGGACGTTGAACAACCGCGGACCTCTGATGTTTATACAGTGTTCTCTGATTGTGCCTATGGCACCTCTGCTCTTCACTGGACCTCTGATGTTTATACAGTGTTCTCTGATTGTGCCTATGGCACCTCTGCTCTTCACTGGACCTCTGATGTTTATACAGTGTTCTCTGATTGTGCCTATGGCACCTCTGCTCTTCACTGGACCTCTGATGTTTATACAGTGTTCTCTGATTGTGCCTATGGCACCTCTGCTCTTCACTGGACCTCTGATGTTTATACAGTGTTCTCTGATTGTGCCTATGGCACCTCTGCTCTTCACTGGACCTCTGATGTTTATACAGTGTTCTCTGATTGTGCCTATGGCACCTCTGCTCTTCACTGGACCTCTGATGTTTATACAGTGTTCTCTGATTGTGCCTATGGCACCTCTGCTCTTCACTGGACCTCTGATGTTTATACAGTGTTCTCTGATTGTGCCTATGGCACCTCTGCTCTTCACTGGACCTCTGATGTGTATACAGTGTTCTCTGATTGTGCCTATGGCACCTCTGCTCTTCACTGGACCTCTGATGTTTATACAGTGTTCTCTGATTGTGCCTATGGCACCTCTGCTCTTCACTGGACCTCTGATGTTTATACAGTGTTCTCTGATTGTGCCTATGGCACCTCTGCTCTTCACTGGACCTCTGATGTTTATACAGTGTTCTCTGATTGTGCCTATGGCACCTCTGCTCTTCACTGGACCTCTGATGTTTATACAGTGTTCTCTGATTGTGCCTATGGCACCTCTGCTCTTCACTGGACCTCTGATGTGTATACAGTGTTCTCTGATTGTGCCTATGGCACCTCTGCTCTTCACTGGTTCAATCTTGCATTTTCTTCCATATCGTTCACTCCAGTACGTTGTTATTTTACTGTGTAGATTAGGGACCTGGCCCTCCAGTATTTTCCACGTGTATATTATTTGGTATCTCTCTCGTCTCCTTTCTAGTGAGTACATTTGGAGAGCTTTGAGACGATCCCAATAATTTAGGTGCTTTATCGCGTCTATGTATGCCGTATATGTTCTCTGTACTCCCTCTATTTCAGCAATCTCTCCTGAAATTGATGAAATCTCTCCTGACAAGCCGGTGGTTACAGTCACCAGCCTACACAACAAGGCAGTTACTGCAATGTGTGTGTAGAGAAGTAGAGGTAGTAAGGGTTAGTGGTGATAACTTATCTCCAATAATACCCAATGTTGGTGCTACCACTGAGACCCCTGAAAAGCAGGGCTTCAACCACTGAGCCTGGCTTCAACCACTAAGCCAGGCTTCAACCACTGAGCCTGGCTTCAACCACTAAGCCAGGCTTCAACCACTGAGCCTGGCTTCAACCACTAAGCCAGGCTTCAACCACTGAGCCTGGCTTCAACCACTAAGCCAGGCTTCAACCACTGAGCCTGGCTTCAACCACTAAGCCAGGCTTCAACCACTGAGCCTGGCTTCAACCACTAAGCCAGGCTTCAACCACTGAGCCTGGCTTCAACCACTAAGCCAGGCTTCAACCACTGAGCCTGGCTTCAACCACTAAGCCAGGCTTCAACCACTGAGCCTGGCTTCAACCACTAAGCCAGGCTTCAACCACTAAGCCAGGCTTCAACCACTGAGCCTGGCTTCACCACTAAGCCACACTCACCACCACCACTGAAGGGTTTATTTACACTTTTATTAAGTTATTGAAACTGCTTCAAAGAATTTTAAAGGCGCTTTCGTGTTCCTTTTTATCTCCTTCTGCTCCTCCTTCTTCTTCCTCATTCTACTTTATATTATCTACTTTTATCTCTTCTCGTTTATCTTTATTTTTGGGTAATTTATATTTTGTAAGTCTATGGTGATAGTTTTCTTCTGTCTCCTGTTTCTTCTCTCTCTCTCTCTCTCTCTCTCTCTCTCTCTCTCTCTCTCTCTCTCTCTCTCTCTCTCTCTCTCTCTCTCTCTGTCTCTCTCTCTGTCTCTCTCTCTCTCTCTCCCTCTCTCTCTCTCTCTCTCTCTCTCTCTCTCTCTCTCTCTCTCTCTCTCTCTCTCTCTCTCTCTCTCCTACGCTCAAAATATTTATCTAATGCCTCTGCTGTTCTAAAATTCCTATATTTGTAATGTTTTTTATTTTTATTTTTACACTGAGGTTGATATTAAATTCAATGAATACTTTCCTTTGAAAGCTTTGTATAAAGTCCAGTGAAAGGAGATGGCTTGAAGATTTTTCGTTTCTTTAGAAGATAATGTAAACATTATGATCTATTGCTTTAAGGAGCAGCTCCTTAGTCAGTCTTACTAGTTACTAGATGCTAGGCTCTGGGTCCTAGTTGCTAGACTCTGGGTCCTAGATGCTAGACTCTGGGTCCTAGATGCTAGGCTCTGGGTCCTAGATGCTAGGCTCTGGGTCCTAGATGCTATAGGCTCTGGGTCCTAGATGCTAGACTCTGGGTCCTAGATGCTAGGCTCTGGGTCCTAGATGCTAGGCTCTGGGTCCTAGATGCTAGGCTCTGGGTCCTAGATGCTAGGCTCTGGGTCCTAGATGCTATAGGCTCTGGGTCCTAGATGCTAGGCTCTGGGTCCTAGATGCTAGGCTCTGGGTCCTAGATGCTAGGCTCTGGGTCCTAGATGCTAGGCTCTGGGTCCTAGATGCTAGGCTCTGGGTCCTAGATGCTAGGCTCTGGGTGCTAGGCTCTGGGTCCTAGATGCTAGGCTCTGGGTCCTAGATGCTAGGCTCTGGGTCCTAGATGCTAGGCTCTGGGTCCTAGATGCTAGGCTCTGGGTCCTAGATGCTAGGCTCTGGGTCCTAGATGCTAGGCTCTGGGTCCTAGATGCTAGGCTCTGGGTCCTAGATGCTAGGCTCTGGACTAGGAGCTAGTGAGAAGCCAGATTCGTAAACCAACAGAAACGCGAAGGAATGTTCTTGCTACTTATAAATGGACTCTTTGAGGGTAATATCGAGTCATCACCTTGGGCTCGAACTCTTGGATAACACAGGTCATATCGATGGACCTGGACTCTCGTGGACCAAGCACCGTACTTGGACTCTCAGATATATATTTATAAAAATGAATACCTGTCTGTTTACCCGTCTCTCTGTCTACAATGCGAGTCCAGACACCTGGCGGACAAGCCTCACCTAGGCTTTCCAAGCTAATAATTTTAAGATTACACCAGGGAGTGTTATACGACAGTCGGGGTCGGCCCTGTGCCCCCTTTTTTAGAAATTTCGGCATCTATAGCGACCCAAGTCCAAGATCGGATATTTGTTTTCCATAGAGATTTTAGCAGTTTTCAGCACTTTGTAATATTAAATAATTTGTTTGGATGAGAAAGGCCGAAGAGAAGGAGAGATTTTGAGAGTGAGAGGAGATAAGGGATGAGGGGAAAGAGGGGGAGAAATGTGGAAAAAGGGAAGAGAGAGGAGAGAAGGAGGAAAGTGAAGAGGAGAGGTGTAGAGAGAGACCTGGGCACAGCAATATATATAACTAGCTAAAAGGTTGTGTGATTTTTCTTGACGGGATCACCATAGCCCGTGCTACATGAACACTACGTTCTGAGTAGCTAAATATAAAACAACAACAGTGTGTGATTTTTTACGGGCTATTCATGCCCATGCCACCTCCTGGTTGACTTAACCTCAATCAACCTGTGTGATGTAAGTGCTGAGAGCTCCTCAGAACATACAATTTCCAAATGACAAACTCTCTATGGAGTACTCGATCTGACTATATCTCACCTGCGCCAATTTCATGACGGTGGGCATTGGGACAAATTCCCATTAAAAGGGGGGCATAATGTCCGACACCAATCCTACTATGACAGTCCCCCCACACACACCAGTCATCCTGCAAAAGGAGGCAATATAACCCCCCAAGCATCCAACCAGGGAGAAAATAACAGACAATATATACTCTTTTATATCTACATTATATCTAATATATCTTTCATAGATATAAATTCTTGCATTGAAGGGAGTATTGAACAGCATTTATATATTCTATACATAAATATATTTTAATTCATAGCAAAGTTGCAAAGTTTTAATAGCGGGTAAAAAATATAGGCTGCGTATATACCTGGGTGAAAAGAGTTAATTCACAGAAATGTCGACATTAATGGCACTTAAGTCACAACTTTTTCAACACATTAAAAAGCGTGCGGCGATATAGATATATTAATATATACATTATATATATAATATATACTGGAAGGGTGTCTGGTGAGTGGGTCGACACCTGTCTTATTTCGCTTAAAACAAATGCAAGAAAAAAGATAACGATAACAAATGGATATCTATACGATATCCCAATGTGTGTTTATCAACACATTTCTTCTCTGTCTACGTCTCTCTTTCTGTCTGTCTGTCTGTCTGTCTGTCTGTCTGTCTCTCTCTCTCTCTCTCTCTCTCTCTCTCTCTCTCTCTATCTCTCTCTCTCTCTCTCTCTCTCTCTCTCTCTTTCTCTCTCTCTCTCTCTCTCTCTCCCTCTGTCCCTCTCTGTCTCTGTCTCCCTGTCTCTCTCTCTCTCTCTCTCTCTCTCTCTCTCTCTCTCTCTCTCTCTCTCTCTCTCTCTCTCTCTCTCTCTCTCTCTCTCTCTCTCTCCATACCATAATGTACTCGTCTGATTCGTGTACTCAGACCTGGCTAGGATGTTGACCAAACCACACACTAGAAAGTGAATGGACGACGACGCGTCGGTCCGTCCTGGACCATTCTCAAGTTGATTGTGTGTATAACTATCGACAATCGACTTGAGAATGGTCCAGGACGGACCGAAACGTCGTCGTCCCTTCACCTTCTAGTGTGTGGTCTGGTCAACATATTTCAGCCACGTTATTGTGACTCCTCGTCTGCCTGGCTTGATTGACCAACGTAAATGGTGTCTTTGAACGCTGATGGGTTGCGTTCACCGTGTTCTGAACGCTGGTATGCTAGGACCTGACGTTGCCTTGACAGGACCCGGCTCACAGGACCCGACTCACAGGACCCGACTCACATGAACCGACTCACAGGAGCCGATTTGCCGAAGGAGATTCCTGTCGGTTTTCCTTGGGAATATACCGGTCCTTAAACCCCGAGACCAAATTTATGCCCACAACTTTAAAGAGTGAAGTGTCACTGCCAGGCACCCCTTGAGGGGGAGGGGGAGTGGGGGAGTGGGGGGGAAGGGGGAGTGAGGGGGGGGAAGGGGAGTGGAGGGGAAGGGGGAGTGAGGGGGGAGGGGGTATTAACCCTGGGGAGTGGGGGTAAAAATAAAATATTAAAAGATTTTTTTATTTTTGTTTTCTTCATTATTTTCGGTCTTAATCGCTTAATCGCGTAGTTCGGTCTTAATCGCATAGTTCGGTCTTAATCGCTTAATCACGAAGTTCGGTCTTAATCGCATAGTTCGGTCTTAATCGCTTAATCACGAAGTTCGGTCTTAATCGCTTAATCGCGTAGTTCGGTCTTAATCGCTTAATCACGAAGTTCGGTCTTAATCGCTTAATCGCATAGTTCGGTCTTAATCGCTTAATCACGAAGTTCGGTCTTAATCGCTTAATCGCGTAGTTCGGTCTTAATCGCTTAATCGCGTAGTTCGGTCTTAATCGCTTAATCGCGTAGTTCGGTCTTAATAGCTTAATCGCGTAGTTCGGTCTTAATCGCTTAATCGTGTAGTTCGGTCTTAATCGCTTAATCGTGTAGTTCGGTCTTAATCGCTTAATCGCGTAGTTCGGTCTTAATCGCTTAATCGCGTAGTTCGGTCTTAATCGCTTAATCGCGTAGTTCGGTCTTAATCGCTTGAGTCTTTTGTTGCTTGCGGGAGTGCGAGAAATATCTTTCTTTGCCTTCAAGAGTTGTATCCGCTGTCTCCACACTTAACCCACCGTCAACCAACCAGTTGATTGACGGCTGAGAGGCGGGGA
>NC_091239.1:14504234-14526734 GCF_040958095.1 Procambarus clarkii | reverse complement strand
CAAGTGGGTTATATATAATATATTATATGTGACTAATAAAAGGAGTAAACATTATTATATAAGTTGGTTTCTTTAAAGGGAGGAAGTAGATTATATAAAAGGAGGAAGTAATTATATAATATAGGAATTTGAATTAAGGAAAGAAGAAAAGTGTATAAAAAGCATAGTGAAATGGATTTAAAATATGAAGGGAAGAGAGAGAGAGAGAGGACAGAGAGAGAGAGAGAAGACAGAGAGAGAGAGAGAGTGAGGACAGACAGAGGACAGAGAGAGAGAGATAGAGACAGACAGACAGAGAGAGAGAGAGAGAGAGAGGGAGATAGAAATACAGCTAGACAGAACAAGAGACAGAGACAGACAGAACAAGAGACAGAGACAGACAGAACAGCAGATTATAAAAACCAGACAGCTTTTCACTGTCTAACACAAACAACACAACTACCCCCCATGCCATAAACTACAATAGACCCCCCCCACAACCCCCCCCCCCCCCCGTTCTCTCCATTTCCCACTCCGTAAAAAATACAACGGTTTAGCCTACCTAACAGCGTACAAATCCAGTCACCCCGACCTAACGAGGCCGATGCAAAGAAAACGTCGATATTACGGTGCTTTTAATATTTACTAATACGTCACATTTTGAACGGAATTGATCGAGTTGGCAAATAGAAAACGGTGAATTCTAATTTATTATTATTAAGTGAAACTTTATTGACTCCGTTTTCTTTGATAGTGATTCTAACCAAATTTTTGTAATTTCTGAATCATATTTACACGAACCAAAAGGGAATTCATTAAATATTCTGTTCGAACTTTTCATATATATATGTATATTTTTACATATCATTTTTTTGACGTTCGTTCTCTAACTTTTGGTTCAGTAAACTTTCTTAAATTTAATCCAGTCTCCTATTCTCTCTCTCTCTCTCTCTCTCTGTCCTCTCTCTCTCTCTCTCTCTGTCCTCTCTCTCTCTCTCTCTCTCTCTCTCTCTCTCTCTCTCTCTCTCTCTCTCTCTCTCTCTCTCTCTCTCTCTCTCTCTCTCTCTCTCTCTCCCTCTCTCTCTCTCTCTCTCTCTCTCTCTCTCTCTCTCAGTGCCCTCCTTCCTTCATTTCAAACACCTTTTCCACCTTTACCTCTTCATAATCCAGCAAGTAAAAATATATGACACTTATTTCTCAATATTTCAGGTCCTCACTGTTGGACTAAACTGATTTTCCCGGAACACTGAAATCTCAGAATATATTTGTCCGGACTATTTGAGTTACTGAGAGCAGAGCTGCATTGCCGGACAGGTCACATGTTCCACGAGCCTGATTCATGAAGCCAGTTACGCAGGCACTCACGAACCTGGGGCCAGATTCACGAAGCAGTTACGCAATCACTTACGAACCTGGGGCCAGATTCACGAAGCAGTTACGCAAGCACTTACGAACCTGAGGCCAGATTCAAGAAGCAGTTACGCAAGTACTTACGAACCTGGGGCCAGATTCACGAAGCAGTTACGCAAGCACTTACGAACCTGGGACCAGATTCACGAAGCAGTTACGCAAGCACTTACGAACCTGAGGCCAGATTCAAGAAGCAGTTACGCAAGTACTTACGAACCTGGGGCCAGATTCAAGAAGCAGTTACGCAAGCACATACGAACTTGGGACCAGATTCACGAAGCAGTTACGCAAGCACTTACGAACCTAGAGCCAGATTCACGAAGCAGTTACGCAAGCACTTACGAACCTGTTCATCTTTTCTCAATCTTTGGCGGCTTTGTTTACACTTATTAAACAGTTAATGAGCTCCGAAGCACCAGGAGGCTGTTTATAACAATACCAACAGTTGATTGGCAAGTTTTCATGCTTGTAAACTGTTTAATAAATGTAACCAAAGCCGCCAAAGATTGAGGAAAGATGAACACGTTCGTAAGTATTTGCGTAACTGCTTCGTGAATCTGGCCCCAGGATTACTACAGACTAAATTACTCTTTCTGGAAGGCTTGCAGTTATGAGGAGCAAAGGGCTAAGCTGGTTTGGCAATAACACACCAGGAATGATCACAAGGATGGGAGATGAAATAGGTAAGGATGCTGTGGATAGGGGATTTAATCGGGATGGAAGGGGGGATTATCAGGGACAAGCGCCAAGCCACTTACAACTATATAGCACTTAGTACGTGCTATATAGCATTTTATACGCTATATAGCAAGGGTCAGGATAAGGTTACGGGCTATTCATGGCCCGTGCCACCTCTTGGGTGGCTTAATCTTCATCAATCAATCAGGATAAGGATTTGAGATGGGAAAGGAATGGTGTCCAACCACTTGTGGACGGTCGGGGATTGAACACAGAACTGCATGAAGCGAGACTGTCGCTCTTACCGTCCAGTCCAAGTGCTTGGAACAGAGGGAAGGAATGATCTCCGTTTCCTTGGACTGTCGGGGGATCGAACGCGGGCCTGTATGAAACGATGTCGGAGCTTTACCGAGCAGCTTAGGTGATTGGACATAAATTGTCTGAATTACAACTACATTTTGGTAACACTCTCCACAATTCTTGTGCAGGGGGGGGGGGGGAGGTAGGGGGGGGAGGTGGGGGGGATCTGTTTATACATTAAATTAGCATATAAATTAACATGTGTGGTGATAGAATTATATTACAATCTAATCCTATGAATTAAGTTTCTAACTTAAGTCTGAACTTTATCAAATCATATATTTAACTCCTAACAAAAGTTCAAAGTTATCACACGAGAGAGTCCATTGTTATCTTGAGGTTATCTTGAGATGATTTCGGGGCTTTTAGTGTCCTCGCGGCCCGGTCCTCGACCAGGCCTCCACCCCCAGGAAGCAGCCCATGACAGCTGACTAACACCCAGGTACCTATTTTACTGCTAGGTAACAGGGGCATAGGGTGAAAGAAACTCTGCCCATTGTTTCTCGCCGGCGCCCGGGATCGAACCCAGGACCACAGGATCACAAGTCCAGCGTGCTGTCCGCTCGGCTCCCTACCCCAGGGAGTCATTAATGGTTGAGTCATTAACGACATCAGTTATAACTTTCCCCTTGTTAGGCTGCGGGGGGTAGTTAGGGCTGACCTCTGTTATTGAGGTCAATCTGGGCTCACAGAACACTGGACGCGTGATCCTCTGGTCCCGGGTTCGATCCCAGGCGCCGGCGAGAAACATTAGGCAAACTTTCTTTCACCTTGATGTACCTGTTCCATAGCAGTAAATAGGTACCTGGGAATTAGTTAGCTGTCACGGGCTGCTTCCTGGGAGTGGAGGCCTGGTCGAGGACCGGGCCGCGGGGACACTAAAGCCCCGAAATCATCTCAAGATAACCTCAAGATAACCTTCCCAAGGGCACAACTCCTTAACAGCTGACCAACTCTCGCCTAACTATTCACCTCTACGTAAATTGGATATAAAGTAACGTATCTATATTCCTCGTCCAGCGGGGGCCTGACGGCTGAGTGGACAGCGCTCGGGATTCGTAATCTTGAGGTTTCGGATTCCATCCCCGGTGGTGGAAACAAATGGGCAGAGTTTCTTTCACCCCTGATGCCTCTGTTCATCTAGCAGTAAATAGGGACCAGGGGTCAGATTCACGAAGCAGTTACGCAAGTACTTACGAACGTGTATATTGACCTATCCAACTTAGCCAAGACCAAAAAGACTTCCCTGCAAACAACGTAGTTATCAATAGTTTCCGCTTGTTACAACTTGAAATAAAGTTGTTACGTCTAGTTAGAACGTTTTTATGACGTATTAGAACCTTATAGCAACGTCATAGTTACGTCATAGCTACCATGGGACCCACTGATTAACACCCTAGCTACCATGGGACCCACTGATTAACACCCTAGCTACCATGGGACCCACTGATTAACACCCTAGCTACCATGGGACCCACTGATTAACAACCTAGCTACCATGGGACCCACTGATTAACAACTTAGCTACCATGGGACCCACTGATTAACAACCTAGCTACCATGGGACCCATTGATTAACAACCTAGCTACCATGGCACCCACTGATTAACACCCTAGCTACCATGGGACCCACTGATTAACACCCTAGCTACCATGGGACCCACTGATTAACACCCTAGCTACCATGGGACCCACAGATTAACAACCTAGCTACCATGGGACCCACTGATTAACAACCTAGCTACAATGGGACCCACTGTAAAGCTGTCAACCATGCAGCGACTGACAACTTAGCTACCATGGGAGCCACTGTAAAGCTGTCAACCATGCAGCGACTGACAACTTAGCTACCATGGGACCCACTGTAAAGCTGTCAACCATGCAGCGACTGACAACTTAGCTACCATGGGACCCACTGTAAAGCTGTCAACCATGCAGCGACTGACAACTTAGCTACCATGGGACCCACTGTAAAGCTGTCAACCATGCAGCGACTGACAAACTAGCTACCATCAACTTGACCAACAAACTAATACAGCTTTACTAATAAAATATCAAAAAGTTTCGTAATTCCCAGCTAATACTTGGAGCGTATAAATCAAATATTTACCATTTAATTAAATGCAAATAATGACATGAATGTGGCTACAATGATTGCAATGGCATTATCATTATCTCTAGTAGATAATATAGATAATGCACCAATCTAGTAGATAATAATCTAGTAGATATCTAGAGATATACTCTATATGTACTAGAGTATATCTAGTAGATATAATCTCTAGTAGATAATATAGATAATGCACCAATCTAGTAGATAATAATCTAGTAGATATCTAGAGATATAATCTATATGTACTAGAGTATATCTAGTAGATATAATCTCTAGTAGATACTATAGATAATACACAAGAGGCAGTAGTAATTGATGAGGTATTTGTAGTCTTAGTATAGCAGAAGTATTACTTAAGTCCACTACGGGCTCACCATAGCCCGTGCTACTTGGAACTTTTTTTTTCCAAGTAGCGAATCTTAAACAACTTTATTAATAGTAAGTAAAGGTATTAGTAGTAAGTGTTGTAGTAAAGTATGAATGGATTACTTATAAAGTAGAACATGTGTACCGGAACATCTGTTTCACTTTTAATTTAACAAACACACTTAATAATTAACAAATCACGTCCCGAAATACGTTTTTAACAGCCTGTGAAATAATTAAACAAATCACGTACCGAAATACGTCCTTATTTTCGAGTAATATTGGTTTGCCTTCCACCTGGTCAGGTGTTGCAGCAACCTGTCCTCTTAAAAAGAACGTCGCTTTTGGCCTTTTGCCAGTATGGCCGAATTTGGACGTAATTTGAAAATGAAAAAAATATGAAAATAAATTTTGGATTTTTTTTTTCAACAACAGTAAGTTAAGGGTCCTCTGATAGGTTAGGTGGGCAGGAAATTCTCATAAAGTTTCAAAACGTTATGAAAAACGTTAATTTAAAGTGTCCTCTCATAACCTCTGCGCGTTCGCCGGACGACTCAAATAGAAAACGGAACAGAACGTCACTTTTGTGAGTCGATTTCATTTCAAATTACGTCCAAATTTGGCCATAGCGCCGCGCATACGAGGCAAAAGTGACGTTATTTTTAAGAGGACGGGTTGTTGCAGAGAGCGTGCATATGTTGCAAAGCCTCGTTGCAAACTCCTTTCCTGATTTATGGGTGACAATACAGGTTTTGTTCGGGTCTGGTACCAGTTGTTGGCGCTTAAAGATTATTTGTAGACACGAATGATAAACACAGTTTCTTAACAAGAATGATCAACGTAACTTGTAAACAAGAATTATGAACTTGTAAACAAGAATGATGAACTTGTAAATAAGAATGATAAACTTGTAAATAAGAATGATCAACGTAAGTTGTAAACAAGAATGATGAACGTAACTTGTAAACAAGAATGATAAACGTAACTTGTAAACAAGAATGATGAACTTGTAAACAAGAATGATGAACTTGTAAACAAGAATGATGAACTTGTAAACAAGAATGATGAACTTGTAAACAAGAATGATGAACTTGTAAACAAGAATGATGAACTTGTAAACAAGAATGATGAACTTGTAAACAAGAATGATGAACTTGTAAACAAGAATGATGAACTTGTAAACAAGAATGATAAACGTAACTTGTAAAGAAGAATGATGAACTTGTAAACAAGAATGATAAACTTGTAAACAAGAATGATAAACTTGTAAACAAGAATGATGAACTTGTAAACAAGAATGATCAACGTAACTTGTAAACAAGAATGATCAACGTAACTTGTAAACACACGAGCTGCCATACCTTGTTGTGAAGATACAACCCGTCCTCGACTCAAGTCCATTCCATCCAGCGGTCGACCCCACGGACGCATTCATAAACTTGCGTCGAGGACGGGTTGATAAATGGTTCTCCCACGTACTTCAAATACAAATAATCGCCAACAGAACCTAAACACCTAACCTAACCTAACCTAACCTAACCTAACCTAACCTGACCTGACCTGACCTGACCTAACCTAACCTAACCTAACCTAACCTAACCTGACCTAACCTAACCTAACCTAACCTAACCTGACCTAACCTAACCTAACCTAACCTAACCTAACCTAACCTGACCTAACCTAACCTAACCTAACCTAACCTGACCTAACCTGACCTAACCTAACCTAACCTAACCTAACCTGACCTGACCTAACCTAACCTAACCTAACCTAACCTAAGCCTAACCTAACCTAACCTAACCTAAGCCTAACTATATATACAAATTTAAAATATAATAATATTAACTTATACACGAGAATAAACCAATTTTTAATACACAGTATGTTAAAACTGATGAATGCGTCTGGGAGGAGGAGGAGGGAGAGAGGCCGCCTCTTTAACGAGCCTGGCCTGAGGGCGGGGGTGGCATTTAACTACTGTTGATAAGGATAGGAAGTGTTGATTAGGACGGGCTGTGTTGATGAGGACGGACTGTGTTGATAAGGATAGGAAGTGTTGATGAGGACGGACTGTGTTGATAAGGTTAGGAAGTGTTGATAAGGACGGACTGTGTTGATAAGGATAGGAAGTGTAGATGAGGACGAACTACATTCCCACGATATAAGAAGCGTATAAGCGCTTTTTCCTAACGCATTACCGTACGAACCTAAACCCAAAAGATACAGCGAGGCCGCTGCTCATTTGTCTGATGTACGTAGATTGATTGACGAAAATTAAGCCACCCAAGAGGTGGCACGGGCATGAATAACCCCGGGAATGCTAGTTTTTTTTGAGTGAATGTGATGTTTGGTCGAGAACTCATCAAATACGTACTAAATCATGCCTCTTAAGTTCCACTAAAGCACTTCACCTTATACGATGCTCTTTATAGCGTACACATTAGGCTAAGTTAGTCACAGCCCCGCTCCTGTGCCAGGTAAGTCCACTACGGGATCACCATAGCCCGTGCAACTTGAACGTTTTGTTCCCAGTAGCTGAATCTATAACAACAACAACAGGTAAGTTAGTTATGAGGACGACACGATCTAACTCTAGATCATGGCAAAGGTACAGCTCCAGAACGGTCTAATGCCTGTTCCAACGGTGTGTGACGTCATAGTGACGTCACACACCTCATGTACGCTCTATATATATATATATATATATATATATATATATATATATATATATATATATATATATATATATATATATATATATATATATATATATATATATGACAATGTCAGACCACGGAGGAAAAATGAAACAGGAATTTCCTTAAGTACTTTCGTATATTCATACATCAGAAGGAGTGAAGGAGAGAAGAAGGAGACTCCGTCTGAAGATGTATTAATATACGAAAGTACTTAAGGAAATTCCTGTTTCATTTTTCCTCCGTGGTCTGACATTGTCACATTTTTAATCACGTGTTTATTTTCGTGATATACACACACACATATATATATATATATATATATATATATATATATATATATATATATATATATATATATATATATATATATAAATATATATATATATATATATATATATATATATATATATATATATATATATATATATATATATATATATATATATATAACTGAAAACTCACACCCAAGAAGTGACACGAACCCATACTGTCAGAAGCAATGCATATGATGTATAGGATCCCTTAATCACTCGACCAACACGACCGGACAAAAGGTCGTTCAGGCCTGTTCGCATATATATATATATATATATATATATATATATATATATATATATATATATATATATATATATAAAAGTTTGTGAGGGTACCACCTCTGGTGCCAATGTGGGGACCCATATATATATATATATATATATATATATATATATATATATATATATATATATATATCATTTTATCTTATTTTCATTAGAGTAAGTTAGGCTAGGAAACGTTAGTTTAGAGTAAATTAGGTTAGGATAGGTTCGACTAGGCTATAATTACCCAAGTTAGGTTAAACTGGGTTAATTTAGGATAGATTCGGTCAGGTTAGATTTGTTTACAGAGAAGCGATGACGTATGGGAACATACTTTTGTCTTGAGTACCTGAGAATATATTACAAATATGTTCTCAAGTTTACTCATTTGAATCATGAGTAAACTTTATATTCATGAATAGGTAAAGCTTTTGGTCAATATTTTAAACAATCATCAGGAATTCTATGAAGCTTTTCAAGGTAAACTAAAAAATTCACAATAAATTAGTATGTCACTAATGCACTTATTTAATAAGTCAATATTGACTTAAAGAAAGTGCGAGAACGGGTTGCCAGCCCCTGGAGCCTAGCATCCTGGAACATCTAGCTAGGGTGGCAGCCCCTAGAGCCTAGCATCCTGGAACATCTAGCTAGGGGGGCAGCCCCTAGAGCCTAGCATCCTGGAACATCTAGCTAGGGGGGCAGCCCCTAGAGCCTAGCATCCTGGAGCATCTAGCTAGGGTGGCAGCCCCTAGAGCCTAGCATCCTGGAGCATCTAGCTAGGGGGGCAGCCCCTAGAGCCTAGCATCCTGGAGCATCTAGCTAGGGGGGCAGCCCCTAGAGCCTAGCATCCTGGAGCATCTAGCTAGGGTGGCAGCCCCTAGAGCCTAGCATCCTGGAGCATCTAGCTAGGGGGGCAGCCCCTAGAGCCTAGCATCCTGGAGCATCTAGCTAGGGGGGCAGCCCCTAGAGCCTAGCATCCTGGAGCATCTAGCTAGGGGGGCAGCCCCTAGAGCCTAGCATCCAACAGCACCTAGGGGGGGGGAGTCCCCCCCTCATCCACTTAACTACTTAACTAAACACCCAGCAGAAGGATAGGTCCTAGCAGCACACATGAACAAGGTAATAATCCTAGCACCTCAAAACACACAGCGGGGAAACAAATCCTAGCACCTAGCTTCTAGGATCACCCAGCCTGAGCCGGGTCCCAGCACCTGGTCTCCTACAACCAACCCCCCAGTTGTAGCTGCGTTACAACACCTCGCCTCCACAAACAACCTGTTTGATCCAGGTTCTAACAGACTCACCGCACAGTCAATAAATCTTCCTTGTATCAATAATCGTGCCTCTTGCGTCTTCATAAATAAGTCGTTGGGCAGTTAAGAAGATCACTAACTCCTCGGTATAAACGACCCTGCAGAGTGCAACAAGAAACTACTATTTTCTCTATGCAATACAAATATTACTTTCAATGTCAACTTTGGTCGGCTTTCAGGGGGGTGAGTGAAATAGATTTAATATATCGAGAGATATATTCCGTTTATATTAATTCTATAACAGATTGCTATCGTCATTTTTCACGTCACAAGATGGTAATTACGCGACACTGTTATGCTAAAAAAAAATATTACAATATTGATTACAGCAATTTTCAGTCCCATATGTAAGCTTGTCTGTCAGTCAAGTCCTTCGCGAATTTCTGGCAGAATATTGGCACTATTTTGGCAATAGCTTGTCCGGTAGTTTGATAAACACTTGATATCCACTCGCAAAATATCTATACTGATCAAAAGTTTGTTTACACTGAGAGGTAGCAAGTTGACGGAGTTCGCGCGCGGGTGTTGACGGAGTTCGCGAGAGCGAGTTGACGGAGTTCGCGGTGGGAAAGAGAGCGGTTGAGAGCGGGGTATGTTGCTTCCACGGCGGCCAGGGAGGAAGTGATGTTGAACGAGCTGGGATACCTCTATCCTCTCACTCTCTCTCTCACTCTCTCTCTCTCTCCTCCCTCCTCCTCTTCCTTCCGTCCGCTGGTCCTGTCCACCCCGTCTCAGAGAGCAACTGGACGGGGGACCACGACCCAACTTGCAGTTCAAATTGTGACTTCCGACCAATCTGGGAGTCAAAGGCTTCGAGTAGACGGGTCACGAGGCATCATTAAGGTCGAGCGGTTATCAAGACTCACGCAAGACATCGTAACATAACAACAGACAATCGGGGTCACAACTACAAGGTATCCTGGGGCCAGATTCACGAAAGCACTTACGCAAGCACTTACGAACGTGTACATCTTTCCTCAATCTTTGACGGCTTCGGTTACATATATTAAACAGTTTACAAGCATGAAAACTTGCCATTCAGCTGTTGTTATTGTTATAAACAGCCTCCTGGTGCTTCCGAGCTCATTAACTGTTTAATAATTGTAAACAAAGCCGCCAAAGATTGAGAAAAGATGTACAGGTTCGTAAGTGCTTGCGTAACTGCTTCGTGAATCTGGCTCCAGGTCATTGACAGATAGTATTTCTGTACATTCAACAGTCTCATTCTATTCTAAGCTTTGCCTCGAGACGGTCATCATTCTCCTACAGTTTCAACTGTCTAGCCAGACAGTTAGTTAAATAGTTAGTTAAAAACGTATAATAATTACATTTTGCGACGCACCAATTAGCACGTTCCTTAAACTATTACTCATTACTGTCTATAATTATCACTATATTACAATCACAGAGATTCATGTCATCAAACCCCAGGGATCCGGGTTCAGTACCTGACCAGAACAGAAACGATTAGGCACGTTTCCTTTCACCTTATGCCTCTGTTCAAAAGATGGCCTAGATGGTGGAAGAAGACCACGATAAGCCTGTCATTAACAAATTATTATTATTATAGTTTAAAGACTTTATTGTACATTAAGAATAACAATTCAACTTTACTTACAAAGACACTTCAGTAACCTACTATCTGCTCATAGATAATAGTAGGCCTACCGTTAATGCAGAGATTTAATCAATAACATTAGGCCTACCTTAAGTGCAGAGCCTAGCACCATCTACATTAAGTGCACAGCCTGGCACCATCTACATTAAGTGCAGAGCCTAGCACCATCTACATTAAGTGCAGAGCCTTGCACCATCTACATTAAGTGCAGAGCCTTGCACCATCTACATTAAGTGCAGAGCCTAGCACCATCTACATTAAGTGCAGAGCCTACCACCATCTACATTAAGTGCAGAGCCTAGCACCATCTACATTAAGTGCAGAGCCTACCACCATCTACATTAAGTGCAGAGCCTAGCACCATCTACATTAAGTGCAGAGCCTTGCACCATCTACATTAAGTGCAGAGCCTAGCACCATCTACATTAAGTGCAGAGCCTTGCACCATCTACATTAAGTGCAGAGCCTAGCACCATCTACATTAAGTGCAGAGCCTAGCACCATCTACATTAAGTGCAGAGCCTAGCACCATCTACCTTAAGTGCAGAGCCTTGCACCATCTACATTAAGTGCAGAGCCTTGCACCATCTACATTAAGTGCAGAGCCTAGCACCATCTACATTAAGTGCAGAGCCTAGCACCATCTACCTTAAGTGCAGAGCCTAGCACCATCTACATTAAGTGCAGAGCCTAGCACCATCTACATTAAGTGCAGAGCCTTGCACCATCTACATTAAGTGCAGAGCCTAGCACCATCTACATTAAGTGCAGAGCCTTGCACCATCTACATTAAGTGCAGAGCCTAGCACCATCTACCTTAAGTGCAGAGCCTAGCACCATCGAGTGTGTGGGACAATCATAGGACGCTTAATATCACCGAGGATGACAATACTAGAACAAAAACGCATATGGCGAACGACATCAAAGGTATCCGACTCACCAAGGATTCTATCGAGGGACAAGTGACCGCGGGGGACGGTTATCTTGAGATGATTTCGGGGCTTTAGTGTTCCCGCGGCCCGGTCCTCGACCAGGCCTCCACCCCCCATGAAGCAGCCCGTGACAGCTGATTAACACCCAGGTACCTATTTTACTGCTAGGTAACAGGGGCATAGGGTGAAAGAAACTCTGCCCATTGTTTCACGCCGGCGCCTGGGATCGAACCCAGGACCACAAGATCACAAGTCCAGTGTGCTGTCCGCTCGGCCGACCGACTCCCCTGCCGGTCGAAGGTCTGCCTTCAACCTCACTCTGACAGTTCCTGCGACGGCGCTGGAGCCAATCGCATTGGCGTTTGCCTTTCCATTTGGAAACTTTTGGCGCCGTGGAGTGGGGGACCTGCTGCATGGGTAACAGCTTCTCCATATCAACCTATAGCTCCTGTAGTTCCCTGGCCAGGAAACTACCAGGCGAGGTGCGGACCATGCAGACCTGCTGCATGGGTAACAGCTTCTCTCCCATATCAACCTACCATGGCTTTGCACCCTAGAAAGGCCACACCAAACCAACAACCAGAGCACAACTCCATAGTCTCCTGAGACTGATAGATGCCCTCTACTACGCAGACGCGGGTTGTTGTGCAGTAACAGAAAAACGGTTTTAATGGGACTTAAGTCCTCTCGCCTCACGAGAGGACTCATAACAGAGGGAGACTTGGCCCAGCTGATAACACCCACCACCACTACTTTACAACAAAACTCTACTGAAGACTTTACTTTTAAAGGGGAAGCTTCCAGGAGCCAAATTCACGAAAGTACTTACGAACGTGAACATCTTTCCTCAATCTTTGACGGCTTTGGTTACATTTATTAAGCAGTTTACAAGCATGAAAACTTGCCAATCAGCTGTTGTTATTGTTATAAACAGCCTCCTGGTGCTTCGGAGCTCATTACCTGTTTAATAATTGTAAACAAAGCCGCCAAAGATTGAGAAAAGATGTACAGGTTCGTAAGTGCTTGCGTAACTGCTTCGTGAATCTGGCCCCAGCTCTTCCCTTTGAGTGAAAGCTGATGAATTAAGATTCATCAGGCATTTAAGTATACATTTACGAAACCTATATATCCCTCTTCCAATCATATTGCCTTAAGTTTATATCTATTTAAAACAGTTTAAGACTACCGAAACTTAGCAACTCAAGGTTGTTGTTGTCATAGACAACCACACAACGCCTCGGAGCTCATAAACTCTTAAATACATATAAACTAAACTACCAGGACTCTATTAAAGATGTAAAGGTTTCGTACGTGGAGACTAAATGGTTAGGTGAACAAATCCACTAGGGCCGTGACGAGGATTCGAACCTGCGTCCGGGAACATCCACAGAGTGACCCTGACTGGTGCCGCCCTGCCTTCCATAGATCTCATTCCCTAAACTATCCTAAATACAAATTATTTGACATTTCCAACACTGTCCGCGAGCAACAGTACTTTTCAGCTTTATCATTTCAAGCTTAAATTTCACTATTAAAACAACTTGAACTGCAGTAAGATAAGGCTAGGAAGGACCCGAAACGTCGGGTTACTTGTTTCAGTCAGAACTACAGTCAGAAACTACAGTCAGAAACCACATTCAAAATCTACAGTCAGAAACCACATTCAAAATCTACAGTCAGAAACCACATTCAAAATCTACAATCAGAAACCACAGTCAAAAGTCACAGTCAGAAACCAGTCAGAAGCCAAAATCACAAACTATTGTGATATATTCTCTGCATGATAAGTTATTTATTGAACCACTTGGGATGGACGGTAGAGCGACGGTCTCGCTGCATGCAGGTCGGTGTTCAATCCCCCGACCGTCCACAAGTGGTTGGGCACCATTCCTTCCCCCCCCCCCGTCGCATCCCAAATCCTTATCCTGACCCCTTTCCCACTGCTATATAATCGTAATGGGCTTGGCGCTTTCTCCTCATACTTCCCTTCCCTCTCTTCATGCAGGTCGGAGTTCAATCCCCGACCGTCCAAGTGGACGGGGAGCAGTCCCACACACCCCCATATCATTCTTTATTCGTTACATACAAAACTCTATATTTAAACCAATCTGCCTCTTCCATCAAGAGACCCCATAGCCTCGGAGAAGAGAACACATGGCATTCGGGGGTTATCACTTTTTTTTTGGACTACAGATATACACAATTGTATAGTGTCTTCTATCTCACCCATTATGTATTTCCCAAAGAAGGGAGCACACAATTTACAGAATAAATACACACACACACACACACACACACACACACACACACATGAAGGAGGGTAGAAGAATAAAGATAAAAATTGATGTATGCAAATAGGCGAAGTCAGAGAGACAGACAGACAGACAATCCAATAATGATAACACCTTCGATATCACCAGCTGGTGTTAGATGACTGCAGATCTATTTCAGACGGTGTTAGGTAGGTACAGATCTATTTCAGACGGTGTTAGGTAGCTGCAGATCTATTTCAGACGGTGTTAGGTAGCTACAGATCTATTTCAGACGGTGTTAGGTAGCTGCAGATCTATTTCAGACGGTGTTAGGTAGCTACAGATCTATTTCAGACGGTGTTAGATAGCTACTGATCTATTTCAGGCGGTGTTAGGTAGCTGCAAATCTATTTCAGACGGTGTTAGGTAGGTACAGATCTATTTCAGACGGTGTTAGGTAGGTACAGATCTATTTCAGACGGTGTTAGGTAGCTGCAGATCTATTTCAGACGGTGTTAGGTAGGTACAGATCTATTTCAGACGGTGTTAGGTAGGTACAGATCTATTTCAGACGGTGTTAGGTAGGTACAGATCTATTTCAGAAGGTGTTAGGTAGGTACAGATCTATTTCAGACGGTGTTAGGTAGGTACAGATCTATTTCAGACGGTGTTAGGTAGGTACAGATCTATTTCAGAAGGTGTTAGGTAGGTACAGATCTATTTCAGACGGTGTTAGGTAGGTACAGATCTATTTCAGACGGTGTTAGGTAGCTGCAGATCTATTTCAGACGGTGTTAGGTAGGTACAGATCTATTTCAGATGGTGTTAGGTAGCTGCAGATCTATTTCAGACGGTGTTAGGTAGGTACAGATCTATTTCAGACGGTGTTAGGTAGCTGCAGATCTATTTCAGACGGTGTTAGGTAGGTACAGATCTATTTCAGACGGTGTTAGGTAGGTACATATCTATTTCAGACGGTGTTAGGTAGGTACAGATCTATTTCAGACGGTGTTAGGTAGGTACAGATCTATTTCAGACGGTGTTAGGTAGCTGCAGATCTATTTCAGACGGTGTTAGGTAGGTACAGATCTATTTCAGACGGTGTTAGGTAGCTGCAGATCTATTTCAGACGGTGTTAGGTAGGTACAGATCTATTTCAGACGGTGTTAGGTAGGTACAGATCTATTTCAGACGGTGTTAGGTAGCTGCAGATCTATTTCAGACGGTGTTAGGTAGCTGCAGATCTATTTCAGACGGTGTTAGGTAGCTGCAGATCTATTTCAGACGGTGTTAGGTAGGTACAGATCTATTTCAGACGGTGTTAGGTAGCTGCAGATCTATTTCAGACGGTGTTAGGTAGGTACAGATCTATTTCAGACGGTGTTAGGTAGCTGCAGATCTATTTCAGACGGTGTTAGGTAGGTACAGATCTATTTCAGACTGTGTTAGGTAGCTGCAGATCTATTTCAGACGGTGTTAGGTAGGTACAGATCTATTTCAGACGGTGTTAGGTAGGTACAGATCTATTTCAGACGGTGTTAGGTAGCTGCAGATCTATTTCAGACGGTGTTAGGTAGCTACAGATCTATTTCAGACGGTGTTAGGTAGGTACAGATCTATTTCAGACGGTGTTAGGTAGGTACAGATCTATTTCAGAAGGTGTTAGGTAGGTACAGATCTATTTCAGAAGGTGTTAGGTAGGTACAGATCTATTTCAGACGGTGTTAGGTAGGTACAGATCTATTTCAGAAGGTGTTAGGTAGGTACAGATCTATTTCAGAAGGTGTTAGGTAGGTACAGATCTATTTCAGACGGTGTTAGGTAGGTACAGATCTATTTCAGAAGGTGTTAGGTAGGTACAGATCTATTTCAGACGGTGTTAGGTAGGTACAGATCTATTTCAGACGGTGTTAGGTAGCTGCAGATCTATTTAATCTTCTATTTGATATCGTTATAATAGATAACGATTCGGGCAAGATGTATCCTGCCCGAAACGCGGTGCGGTGTTCATGTTCACGTGTTCTCATGTTCACGATGTTCACGTGTTCTCATGTTCACGATGTTCACGTGTTCTCATGTTCACGATGAAAGAGGAGCGTCAGAGGTAGAACATTTCTGGCTGACAGAGCCAGAGTGCATGGGGAGGGGGGGGTTATCTTGAGGTTATCTTGAGATGATTTCGGGGCTTTTTAGTGTCCCCGCGGCCCGGTCCTCGACCAGGCCTCCACCCCCAGGAAGCAGCCCGTGACAGCTGACTAACACCCAGGTACCTATTTTACTGCTAGGTAACAGGGGCATAGGGTGAAAGAAACTCTGCCCATTGTTTCTCGCCGGCGCCTGGGATCGAACCCAGGACCACAGGATCACAAGTCCAGTGTGCTGTCCGCTCGGCCGACCGGCTCCAGACCGGGGGGGGGGGAATTGTGTGAACATCTTCGTCCGGCTTCAGTAGAAGCCTCAGGAAACACTCGTGGGATCAGTAGACCTTCAGGTTACAATCCTTTTGACCATGTTATGGTTTGGTTGACTAGGGTGTGTGCGTGGGAACACTCCCCGCATATAGGTTCGAACCCCTTATCTTGAGATGATTTCGGGGCTTAGCGTCCCAGCGGCCCGGTCCTCAACCAGGCCTCCTTTTTGTTACACATTCCCAGGAAGCAGCCCGTAGCAGCTGTCTAACTCCCAGGTACCTATTTACTGCTAGGTGAACAGGGGGCATCAGGGTGAAAGAAAGTCTGCCCATTTGTTTCCGCCTCCACCGGGGATCGAACCCGGAACCTTAGGACTATGAATCCCGAGCGCTGTCCACTCAGCCGTCAGGTCCCTCATTAGGGCTCCTAGGGATTTTGTCATTGATACATGACGTTGGTGTGATTACTCTGTGTTATCGTTATCAATAACAGAGTCGATAACACCAGGCGGCGTCTCTTGATATATGGACTGGCAAAACAGGTTGATTACTGTGGCACATTTTTGGTAAACACGGATGAAATGTAGTGTGTGTGTGTGTGTGTGTGTGTGTGTGTGTGTGTGTGTGTGTGTGTGTGTGTGTGTGTGTGTGTGTGTGTGTGTGTGTGTGTGTGTGTAATCACCTATTTGTACTCACCTATTTGTGCTTGCGGGGGTTGAGCTCTGGCTCTTTGGTCCCGCCTCTCAACTGTCAATCAACTGGTGTACAGATTCCTGAGCCTACTGGGCTCTATCATATCTACATATAAAACTGTGTATGGAGTCAGCCTCCACCACATCACTGCCTAATGCATTCCATCCGTTAACTACTCTGACACTGAAAAAGTTCCTTCTAACGTCTCTGTGGCTCATGTGGGTACTCAGTTTCCACCTGTGTCCCCTTGTTCGCGTCCCACCAGTGTTGAATAGTTTATCCTTGTTTACCCGGTCGATTCCTCTGAGGATTTTGTAGGTTGTGATCATGTCTCCCCTTACTCTTCTGTCTTCCAGTGTCGTAAGGTGCATTTCCCGCAGCCTTTCCTCGTAACTCATGCCTCTTAGTTCTGGGACTAGTCTAGTGGCATACCTTTGGACTTTTTCCAGCTTCGTCTTGTGCTTGACAAGGTACGGGCTCCATGCTGGGGCCGCATACTCCAGGATTGGTCTTACATATGTGGTGTACAAGATTCTGAATGATTCCTTACACAGGTTCCTGAACGCTGTTCTGATGTTAGCCAGCCTCGCATATGCCGCAGACGTTATTCTTTTTATGTGGGCTTCAGGAGACAGGTTTGGTGTGATATCAACTCCTAGATCTTTCTCTCTGTTCGTTTCATTAAGTACTTCATCTCCTATTCTGTATCCTGTGTTTGGCCTCCTATTTCCACCACCTAGTTTCATTACTTTGCATTTACTCGGGTTGAACTTCAACAGCCATTTGTTGGACCATTCACTCAGTCTGTCTAGGTCGTCTTGTAGCCTCCTACTATCGTCCTCAGTTTCAATCCTCCTCATAATTTTTGCATCATCGGCAAACATTGAGAGAAACGATTCTATACCCTCTGGAAGATCATTTACATATATCAGAAACAGTATAGGTCCAAGGACTGACCCCTGCGGTACTCCACTCGTAACGTCTCGCCAATCTGAGACCTCACCCCTCACACTGACTCGTTGTCTCCTGTTACTTAGGTACTCCTGTATCCAACGGAGTACCTTCCCTTTCACTCCAGCCTGCATCTCCAGTTTTTTCACTAGCCTCTTGTGTGGCACTGTGTCAAAGGCTTTCTGACAATCCAAAAATATGCAGTCTGCCCACCCTTCTCTTTCTTGCCTTATTTTTGTTGCCTGGTCGTAGAATTCGAGTAACCCTGTGAGGCAGGACCTGCCATCCCTGAATCCATGTTGATGCTGTGTTACAAAGTTTTTTCGCTCCAGATGTTCCACTAGCTTTCTTCGCACAATCTTCTCCATCAACTTGCATGGTATGCAGGTTAGGGACACTGGTCTGTAATTCAGTGCCTCCTGTCTATCCCCTTTCTTGTATATCGGGACTACGTTAGCTGCTTTCCAAATTTCTGGCAGTTCCCCTGTTGCCAGTGATTTGTTATACACCATGGAGAGCGGGAGGCACAGTTCTTCTGTTCCTTCCTTTAGTATCCAAGGGGAGATTCCATCTGGACCTATAGCCTTTGTCACATCCAATTCTAGTAAACACTTCCTTACTTCCCCACTGGTAATCTCAAACTCTTCCAGTGGTTCCTGGTTAGCTATTCCCTCTCTTATCTCTGGGATTTCTCCTTGCTCTAAGGTGAAGACCTCCTGGAATTTCTTATTCAGTTCCTCACACACTTCCTTGTCATTTGTAGTGAATCCTTCTGCCCCTAACCTTAATTTCAAAACCTGTTCCTTTACTGTTGTTTTTCTCCTGATGTGGCTATGCAGCAATTTAGGCTGAGTCTTTGCCTTGCTTGCGATGTCATTTTCGTATTGTCTTTCTGCCTCTCTTCTCATCCTAACATATTCATTCCTGGCATTCTGGTATCTTTCTCTGCTCTCCAGTGTCCTGTTATTCCTATAGTTTCTCCATGCCCTTTTACTTTGCTGCTTAGCTAGCCTACATCTCTGATTAAACCATGGGTTTCTCATCTTCATTTCACTGTTTTCCTTTTGGACTGGGACAAACTTGTTTGCTGCATCCTTGCATTTTTGCGTGATGTATTCCATCATATCTTGGGCCGTCTTTTCCCTGAGCTCTGTTTCCCATGCTATATCTGCTAGGCATTTTCTTATCTCCTCATAGTTTCCCTTTCGGTATGCTAACCTTTTGGTTTCGGTATCCCTTCTCGAGTTCAATAACCCTTCTTCAATCAGGTACTCAAACACCAATACACTGTGTGTGTGTGTGTGTGTGTGTGTGTGTGTGTGTGTGTGTGTGTGTGTGTGTGTGTGTGTGTGTGTGTGTGTGTGTGTGGCCACTACACTGCTCTAACGTTAACTACCCAATAAATGGATAAAGAAACAGGTAAACCACAAAAAATATGTTATATATCTATGAGAAAATACTGAGGTTACTTAATGGGATCGAACCCGTGTCCCTGAACTCCTTAACACACACCCACTACCGACAGAACCATGATGGGCTCCGGTTTTGCATAACTCCCAACATTAATGAATAACTTCTCCCTCTCCCAAATGGACAATTGCCTAAGGAATCAGCAGCTTCTATTAAGAAAAAGTGAAGAATGAGGCAGATATGTTGAATACTTCCTTCGGAATTACAGGTGCAGTGGAAGGATGGAGAGTGAGGGCTGGGAGTAGCAAGTCACTCCATTGGGGAGGAAGTTCAAAGTAGCACGGGCTATGGTGAGCCCGTAGTGGACTTACCTGGCACAGGAGCGGGGCTGTACTCACCTAGTATAGGTGAGGTACCTCGTGAGAAGGAAAGAGGGGAGGGGGGGTCTTTGTCAAGTCGCCAGCTTCCTGTCCCCATTGAGGCCACTAGAGATGGCAGCTCTCAGGTAAAATCAGGTAAATTTAGGAATTAGTTTGTGTTTTGTCCAGTCAGCCCTTCAACGTTCTTTGTAATCCAAGAGACGAGTATACAGGGGTGACTGATATAATCTCCGTTGGTCTACAAGGATACTTTGAATCCCTACTGTAAGGGACAAGAAGCTTGCTAGGTTTACCAAGATCTCCTTGCAGGATATCTACTGACCTTCCCCAGGATACAACCCCACAACAGTTCCCTAACTCCCGGATATCTAAAGCTGGGAACATTAGTGAAATACTATCTATGGTATACAAGAGCGCCTCCCATAGCTCTGCTGTTCAACAAATCTCTAGTGTCATACCTTCCCTTATATCCTTTAAAAAGCAGGAGTAACGCCATGTCATAAAAGAGGCAATTCGGCATACACAATTACAAATACCAAATCTACCTATATTATAAAATATATTTCAAAAAATTATTTACAAACAGATCTACCCTTGTAAAATTCAACACACTAAGTCCCCTGAGAGTTTGACTTCCGCTCTCAAAAGAGTACCAACCATGTAATTATTAGTCTGCTTGATATAATCTATTCAGCCCTGGACAAAAATGAACCGATTGGACTCTTCAATGACCTGAGAAAGGCCTTTGATATTGTTAACCACAACTACCTCTTACTTGAACTACACTATTATGGAATCCGAGGCCTTGCCCTGAACTATGTACGATTTCCTTGCGGTTACCTTGCAGTTTCCTGGCGGTTATCTTGCCGTTTCCTGGCAGTTACCTTGCGGATACCTTGGGGGTTACCTTACCTTGAGGTTACCTTGAGGTGCTTCCGGGGCTTAGCGTCCCCGCGGCCCGGTCGTCGACCAGGCCTCCTGGTTGCTGGACTGATCAACCAGGCTGTTGGTTGCAGATACCAACCTTGCAGATGCCTTGCAGTTTCCTTGCGGATACCTTGCGGATACCTTGGGGGTTACCTTGCAGTTACCTTGCAGTTTCCTTGCGGATACCTTGCGGATACCTTGGGGGTTACCTTGCAGTTTCCTGGCAGTTACCTTAGGGTTACCCTGTAGTTACGATGACTACACAATAAATTAGAGCAAGTATTTCGCACTCTCCCGAGAGAGACTTGGCATAATTCCTTTACACAAACCACACAAGTGAGATGTTTTATCCAATGTTACAATGTACGTAGACATTACCATTACCTCTACTCCACTACGTTATATGATGTTTATAACATCCTGATTATTTTTTGAGATATATACAAGAGTTGTTACATGGTTGTAGAGCCACTAGTACGCGTAGCGTTTTCGGGCAAGTCCTTAATCCTATGGTCCCTGGAATACGATCCCTGCCGCGAAGAATCGTTTTTTCATCCAAGTACACATTTTACTGTTGCGTTAAACAGAGGCTACAGTTAAGGAATTGCGCCCAGTAAATCCTCCCCGGCCAGGATACGAACCCATGACATAGCGCTCGCGGAACGCCAGGCGAGTGTCTTACCACTACACCACGGAGACTGATTATTAACCCTTGTTAATAATCAGTCCATTCTCAAGTTCATTTACCACAATCGACTTGAGAATGGTCAAGGACGGACCGAAACGTCGTTGTCCCTTCACCTTCTAGTGTGTGGTCTGGTCAACTAACTCTCCTCCCTTATAAAATGACGGGTGATTTTTTGGTTGTCCAAGATACATAAGAATCATTTCCTTTTTCTTGTCCGAAACGCTATGCGTACTAGTGGCTTTAGGTATTGTATGGAATGTACCTTCATGGAATGGTTTAGTTTACCAGCTTTAAGCTAACATTTTCTGTTACAAGTAAATATCGACCATTTTCTTTTACATAAAGAGGGTAACTTCTAAATTATAAATAAAAGCCCTAAATAATCTGAAAATCTAATAGTAGTAGATAAACGATAGTATATGTGATGAAAGTATAAGCTGTATTGTATAAAATCATAAACAATAATAATTATAATAGCTTATAATATCTATTTGTCGAAAAGCATGTTTGGTGCAGTGGCTTCGTTGTTGACTAAAACTGGATCTTCCGGGTTCGATTCCCGGGCGGCATACACATAACTACCACACAGGATGAGTATGGGGTGCACAATAAACTACCACACACAGGATGAGCATGGGGTGCACAATAAACTACCACACACAGGAGGAGTATGGGGTGCACAATAAACTACCACTCACAGGATGAGTATGGGGTGCACAATAAACTACCACTCACAG
>NC_091239.1:14481734-14499234 GCF_040958095.1 Procambarus clarkii | reverse complement strand
TGGACAAACTGAAGGAATAGTCCAACAAATGGCTACAAGAGTTTAACTCAATTAAGTGTAAAATAACGAAGCTAAGTGTAGGGAGCAGGAGGCCAGACACAAATAACAGAATGGGAGACAAGGTCCTGCATGAAACAGAGAGATAAACCTAGGAGTTAATATCACACCAAACCTGTCTCCTGAAGCCGACATATAAAAATGATATCATCAGCGGCGTATGCGAGGCTGGCTAACACCAGAACTCCCTTAGAAATTTGTGTTAGGAATCATTTAAAACCTTGCATACCACATATGTCAGACCAATCCTGGAGTATGCTGCTCCACCATGAAATTCATACCTTGGAAAGCACAAGACGAAGTTGGAAGAGGTTAAAAAATATGTCACTAGACTGGTTCCAGAAGTATTAGGTATGAGTTACGAGGAAATGCTGCGTGAAATGCACCTCACGTCGCGAAGAGAGAAGAATCAGGGGAGACAGGATTACCACATACAAAATTCCCATGGGAATTGACAGAAAACTAAATATCTAAATGAGCCACAAAGACATTAGAAGGAATATTGTCAGTATCAAAGTAGTTATTATTAACTAACTTTGATACTGACCCCCCCCCCTGTAATTAACTAAATTAATTACAGGAGGGTAGAAATAGCCTAAACTATTCTATTCCTTTGAGATGTATTTCTTTCTTATCTCAATAAACATACTTGAACTTGGAATACATTAGGTAGTGTTGTAGTGGAGGCTGACTCTATACACAGTTTCAAATGTAGATATGATAGAGCCCAATAGGCTCAACGTAACGGTCCATATGATTCCCTCGTTACAACTTACTATATTGGTTATTACAACTTGTTAGGTGTTAAACGTTGTTCGAACGTTGTAGCAACGTGGCAGTTTCGTTGTGTGTTTGGCTAAGTTTGAGGTTGACATATGAGAGCCGGGACCAGAGAGCAGGAGCTCAACCCCCGCAAGCACAATTAGGTGAGGTGAGTACACACACACACACACACACACACACACACGAGGGGCCTCATAGCCTGGTGGAAGAGCGCGCAGGACTCGTAATTCTGTGGCGCGGGTTAGATTCCCGCACCAGGCAGAAACACATGGGCTAAGTTTCTTTTACCCTGAATGCCCCTGTTACCTAGCAGTAAATAGGTACCTGGGAGTTAGTCAGCTGTCACGGGCTGCTTCCTGGTGTGTGTGTGTGTGTGGTGTGGAGAAAAAAAAAGTAGTTAGTAAACAGTTGATTGACAGTTGAGAGGCGGGCCGAAAGAGCATAGCTCAACCCCCGCAAACACAACTAGGTGAATACACACACACACACACACACACACACACACACACACACACACACACACACACACACACACACACACACACACACACACACACACACACACACACATGTGTGATAGAGGGTATGATAAGAGCCCAATAGGCTCAGGAATCTGTACACCAGTTGATTGACGGTTGAGAGGCGGGACCAAAGAGCCAGAGCTCAACCCCCGCAAGCACAATTAGGTGAGTACACACTCTAAAACTGATGCAAGCACGTCCAAAGCGGAAAACTTTGGGACGATCTTCGATTGCCTTTAAAAGGTTTGCGTGAGAGGAGGAGGAGAGAGGACCCAAAGCAGAGGATCCGATGCCCTCTGGTGGAGCCGGGTGGAATATTGAGTTCCCGAAGACCAGAGGACCTGAATTTACTTCGAACGACCGAATGAATTCCTGAGTGACAGGACGTAGAACAATTCAAAGTCTGAGAGATATCTTTCTTTGGGCTGCAAAGACTAACGGATCATATGTCAATATATATATATATATATATATATATATATATATATATATATATATATATATATATATATATATATATATATATATATATATATATATATATATACACACTTACTCTTATATAAATCCGAGCGTTTGCATCCTCACTGAATCGACATAAGGATACACACACACACACACACACACACACACACACACACACACACACACACAGGTCCTCGCGGCCGAGCGGACAACGCTCAGGGGTTGTAGCCCTAAGGACCCGGGTTTGATACCCGGCCGATACAGAAACAAATGGGTAAAGCTTCTTTCACTTGATACTGCTGTTCACTTAGCAGTAAAATAGGTACCTGGGAGTTAGACAGCTGCTACGGGCTGCATCTTGGGGATGTACGCACCTGAGAGAGAGAGAGAGAGAGAGAGAGAGAGAGAGAGAGAGAGAGAGAGAGAGAGAGAGAGGAATAGATGAACTAAATACAGTCTGGAGTCAGTACATTAGACAACCAACGGTTAGAAAGGCGGGGTCCAAGAGCTAACAACTCAATGATGCAGGCAAAAACAGTAAACAAAAAAACACACAAACCCCCATATATAATATTTCTCAATGCTGAAAAAAAAAATTTATTCTGAATGTAAAACTTTAACCCATCAGCAACAATAATTTAGTGTGTGTGTGTGTATTCTCCAAGCATAAAATGTTTACGGAATTGCGAGAGCCCCCAGCAAGGGTGACTTAGCGTGCATGTACACACACACTTTTCGTGCACACACTTGCACTCACTGTGTGCAACATGGAGGAATATTTTGGGGTGAGTTGGATGTCAGTGGGTTAGGGAAGACAGAAAGGGAGGGGAGAGGGAAGGGAGAGGAGGGAGGGAGAGAGAGAGAGAGAGAGAGAGAGAGAGAGAGAGAGAGAGAGAGAGAGAGAGAGAGAGAGAGAGAGAGAGAGAGAGAGAGAGAGAGAGAGAGAGAGAGAGAGAGAGAGAGAGAGAGAGAGAGAGACAGAGACAGACAGACAGAGACAGAGACAGACAGACAGAGACAGACAGACAGACAGACAGACAGACAGACAGACAGACAGACAGACAGACAGACAGACAGACAGAGACAGAGACAGACAGACAGACAGAGTTAACCCGCAATACATCAAGAAATTCCAATAAACACGAAAAAAAACATTAGCTAACAAGCAGGACCTTAAAAAAAGAGTAGAACGAATAATAACCAAGACCAAACAACACAGATGAAAGTAGAGATGAGACACAGACACCAAAGAGAGAGAGAGAGAGCACACCCCCACGACAACACACTGTGTTCTCATTACATTAACTGTTGAGCCGATGAGACACATGAGATACACGCCCAGCCTCCAGGCTTGTGGCAGTTCCACCTATCAGACTGAATTATCTCATCTATCTCTCTCACTTAGGATGAACTATTTACTCATCTCTCTCACTTAGGATGAACTATTTACTCATCTATCTCATTCAAGTTGAACTATTTACCCAATCTCCCTCATTCAATCTCAACTTTGAATTCAATGTCTGCTCAGGTTGAATTACTGAATCTTTCTCACTACATTTGAACTGTTCACTAGATGTTGCCCATTAAGAATTGAAACATGAATTAGTGAGTATGCTTTCAACACAATAATTCAATATGTTATGGTATAGAACAAATTACAAATTTCTCCTAAATTAATCTTCTCGTAAATCAGAAATAATGTGCTCCAAGTGATATTAACAGCAGGGAGCATTCGTGCTAAATTCTCACAAGAGCAGACTGGTGTCAGGCCAATCAGGCAACTTCTCTTACACTTAAAAGATAAGGGGGCCAGATTCACGAAGCAGTTACGCAAGTAATTACGAACCTGTCCATCTTTTCTCAATCTTTGGCGGCTTTGTTTGCAATTATTAAACAGTTAATGAGCTCCGAAGCACCAGGAGGCTGTTTATAACAATAACAACAGTTGATTGGCAAGTTTTCATGCTTGTAAACTGTTTAATAAATGTAAACAAAGCCGTCAAAGACTGAGGAAAGATGTATACGTTCGTAAGTACTTGCTTAACTGCTTCGTGAATCTGGCCCCAGGTGTTGTAAGTACTTACGTAACTGCTTCATGAATCTGGCTCCAGGTTAAGATTTGGCCTCATACATGATAAGATCTGGCCTAATACATGATTAAATTTTGCCCCAATACAATAATATGATTTGCTCTACTACAAGAACTGATTAGGTACCTTGGAGTTAGTCAGCTGTCACGGGCTGCTTCCTAGGGGGGGGTGTTCGTAAGATCAAACCTACTACAAGAACTGGTTTGACTACTACAAGAACTGGTTTGACTACTTCAAGAACTGGTTTGACTTCTACAAGAACTGGTTTGACTACTACAAGAACTGGTTTGACTACTACAAGAACTGGTTTGACTACTTCAAGAACTGGTTTGACTTCTACAAGAACTGGTTTGACTTCTACAAGAACTGATTTGACTTCTACAAGAACCTAATTGACTACCACAATTACCACAAAGAGAATAACCATATGAATTCAGGCAAATCTTTTAAAATTACCAAACTAAATGACAATATAATATTTTTTGAATTAGAAACAAAAAAAAGACTTTAACACTGAATATCCAGGGAGCAGGTCGGCCGAGCGGACAGCACGCTGGACTTGTGATCCTGTGGTCCTGGGTTGGATCCCAGGCGCCGGCGAGAAACAATGGGCAGAGTTTCTTTCACCCTATGCCCCTGTTACCAAGCAGTAAAATAGGTACCTGGGTGTTAGTCAGCTGTCACGGGCTGCTTCCTGGGGGTGGAGGCCTGGTCGAGGACCGGGCCGCGGGGACACTAAAAGCCCCGAAATCATCTCAAGATAACCTCAAGAAGATGAATTAAACGTGACAGTTTATTCTAAGTAACTGTGACTAATAAATACCAACCAACTTTAAAATATGTGTCGCAGATATTTTCAACTTTAAAATATGTGTCGCAGATATTTTATACAAAATATTTACATGTGTAGTGCTATAAAGTGAACCAATAACAGTGTTGTTTATATTCAACGGTGTTTTGCTGTTTGCTTGTATATATATATATATATATATATATATATATATATTTTGGTAGCAGTCTTTCCTGTAGACATATTTTATTAAATATGACCGAAAAAGTAAGATTAATAATTCTAACACGAATTTTCTCAATCTTTCGTACATTATGCTTCACTGTTGGAGGTAAATCAAAAATCACTTCTCCAAAATTCATTTTTATTTCTAGTCTTCTGACGCGACACGGGCGCGTTTCGTAAAACTTATTACATTTTCAAAGACTTCACAAATACACAACTGATTAGAACTTGCATTTCCCTGATTTTATATCTACTTTTGAGTGAGGTGGGAAGGGTGATGTGGCATTACATTTGAGTGAGGTGGGAAGGATGATGTGGCATTAGAGGATATTAATAGGGTATTAAAAGTATCAACACAAGACAGAACACGAAACAATGGATATTGAATAGAAGTGTTTGTAGAAAGCCTATTGGTCCATATTTCTTGATGCTTCTATATTGGAGCGGAGTCTTGAGGTGGGTAGAATATAGTTGTGCAATAATTGGCTGTTGATTGCTGGTGTTGACTTCTTGATGTGTAGTGCCTCGCAAACGTCAAGCCGCCTGCTATCGCTGTATCTATCGATGATTTCTGTGTTGTTTACTAGGATTTCTCTGGCGATGGTTTGGTTATGGGAAGAGATTATATGTTCCTTAATGGAGCCCTGTTGTTTATGCATCGTTAAACGCCTAGAAAGAGATGTTGTTGTCTTGCCTATATACTGGGTTTTTTGGAGCTTACAGTCCCCAAGTGGGCATTTGAAGGCATAGACGACGTTAGTCTCTTTTAAAGCGTTCTGTTTCGTGTCTGGAGAGTTTCTCATGAGTAGGCTGGCCGTTTTTCTGGTTTTATAGTAAATCGTCAGTTGTATCCTCTGATTTTTGTCTGTAGGAATAACGTTTCTATTAACAATATCTTTCAGGACCCTTTCCTCTGTTTTATGAGCTGTGGAAAAGAAGTTCCTGTAAAATAGTCTAATAGGGGGTATAGGTGTTGTGTTAGTTGTCTCTTCAGAGGTTGCATGGCTTTTCACTTTCCTTCTTATGATGTCTTCGATGAAACCATTGGAGAAGCCGTTATTGACTAGAACCTGCCTTACCCTACAGAGTTCTTCGTCGACTTGCTTCCATTCTGAGCTGTGGCTGAGAGCACGGTCGACGTATGCGTTAACAACACTCCTCTTGTACCTGTCAGGGCAGTCGCTGTTGGCATTTAGGCACATTCCTATGTTTGTTTCCTTTGTGTAGACTGCAGTGTGGAAACCTCCGCCCTTTTCCATGACTGTTACATCTAGAAAAGGCAGCTTCCCATCCTTTTCCGTCTCGTAAGTGAAACGCAGCACGGAACTCTGCTCAAATGCCTCCTTCAGCTCCTGCAGATGTCTGACATCAGGTACCTGTGTAAAAATGTCGTCAACATACCTGCAGTATATGGCCGGTTTCAAGTTCATGTCGACTAAGACTTTTTGCTCGATGGTACCCATGTAGAAGTTGAAACCGGCCATATACTGCAGGTATGTTGACGACATTTTTACACAGGTACCTGATGTCAGACATCTGCAGGAGCTGAAGGAGGCATTTGAGCAGAGTTCCGTGCTGCGTTTCACTTACGAGACGGAAAAGGATGGGAAGCTGCCTTTTCTAGATGTAACAGTCATGGAAAAGGGCGGAGGTTTCCACACTGCAGTCTACACAAAGGAAACAAACATAGGAATGTGCCTAAATGCCAACAGCGACTGCCCTGACAGGTACAAGAGGAGTGTTGTTAACGCATACGTCGACCGTGCTCTCAGCCACAGCTCAGAATGGAAGCAAGTCGACGAAGAACTCTGTAGGGTAAGGCAGGTTCTAGTCAATAACGGCTTCTCCAATGGTTTCATCGAAGACATCATAAGAAGGAAAGTGAAAAGCCATGCAACCTCTGAAGAGACAACTAACACAACACCTATACCCCCTATTAGACTATTTTACAGGAACTTCTTTTCCACAGCTCATAAAACAGAGGAAAGGGTCCTGAAAGATATTGTTAATAGAAACGTTATCCCTACAGACAAAAATCAGAGGATACAACTGACGATTTACTATAAAACCAGAAAAACGGCCAGCCTACTCATGAGAAACTCTCCAGACACGAAACAGAACGCTTTAAAAGAGACTAACGTCGTCTATGCCTTCAAATGCCCACTTGGGGACTGTAAGCTCCAAAAAACCCAGTATATAGGCAAGACAACAACATCTCTTTCTAGGCGTTTAACGATGCATAAACAACAGGGCTCCATTAAGGAACATATAATCTCTTCCCATAACCAAACCATCGCCAGAGAAATCCTAGTAAACAACACAGAAATCATCGATAGATACAGCGATAGCAGGCGGCTTGACGTTTGCGAGGCACTACACATCAAGAAGTCAACACCAGCAATCAACAGCCAATTATTGCACAACTATATTCTACCCACCTCAAGACTCCGCTCCAATATAGAAGCATCAAGAAATATGGACCAATAGGCTTTCTACAAACACTTCTATTCAATATCCATTGTTTCGTGTTCTGTCTTGTGTTGATACTTTTAATACCCTATTAATATCCTCTAATGCCACATCATCCTTCCCACCTCACTCAAATGTAATGCCACATCACCCTTCCCACCTCACTCAAAAGTAGATATAAAATCAGGGAAATGCAAGTTCTAATCAGTTGTGTATTTGTGAAGTCTTTGAAAATGTAATAAGTTTTACGAAACGCGCCCGTGTCGCGTCAGAAGACTAGAAATAAAAATGAATTTTGGAGAAGTGATTTTTGATTTACCTCCAACAGTGAAGCATAATGTACGAAAGATTGAGAAAATTCGTGTTAGAATTATTAATCTTACTTTTTCGGTCATATTTAATAAAATATATATATATATATATATATATATATATATATATATATATATATATATATATATATATATATATATATATATATATATATACATATAATATATATATATACATAATATATATATATGTATATATAGCTTTTGTTTTATGAGATCTGATCCTTTCATCTGTGGCGTTGGGATCCCATGTTATGTTAGTTCTCCTGGGGTTAGATTCACGAAGCAGTTACGCAAGTACTTACGAACCTCTGGGGTCAGATTCACGAAGCAGTTACGCAAGTACTTACGAACCTCTGGGGGGTCAGATTCACGAAGCAGTTACGCAAGTACTTACGAACCTCTGGGGCCAGATTCACGAAGTAGTTACGCAAGCACTTACGAACTTCTGGGGCCAGATTCACGAAGCAGTTACTCAAGTACTTACGAACCTCTGAGGCCAGATTCACGAAGCAGTTACGCAAGCACTTACGAACGTGTACATCTTTCCTCAATCTTTGACGGCTTTGGTTACATTTATTAAACAGTTTACAAGCATGAAAACTTGCCAATCAACTGTTGTTATTGTTATAAACAGCCTCCTGGTGCTTCGGAGCTCATTAACTGTTTAATAATTGTAAACAAAGCCGCCAAAGAGTGAGAAAAGATGTACAGGTTCGTAAGTACTTGCGTAACTGCTTCGTGAACCTCGCCCCCCTGCCTTTGAGCATTAACTAAAGTATTTGAGACACACAGAAATCACAATAGTGTGATGCATCAAATGAACAAATCCACAAGGGCCGTGACGAGGATTCGAACCTGCGTCCGAGAGCATCCCAGACGCTGCCTTAATAGACTGAGCTACGACATGGTCAAAAGGAGTTGAAACCGAAGTTCTACTGAACTTACTGGATCCTGCAGCCTCTCCGAGGCACAAACCAGGGTTTTACAGACCGATGCTCTCGGACGCAGGTTCGAATCCTCGTTACGGCCCTTGTGGATTTGTTTCTTATGTGTGTGTTTGGTCTGCTATGTGAGGTTGTGTGTGTATATATGTAGTCTGATGGGTAAAGGGTAAATATGTAGCAGTAGACAGAGGATGTTTCTAATCTACCTACACATCTACTCCGCATCCTCCCTCTGTGGGCCCCCCCCCCACACACAAGTAGACCACAGCGTTCAAATGGCCGATAATTGAATAGCTGTCAATAATACAATAAAGATATCCCCTCCTCCCCTTTTAAAACCAAACAGTTTTCATCAAAGTTGATTTATTTATAGGGGAGGGAGAGAGAGAGGGAGGAGAGGAGATGCAAGAAGGGAAAGAGATGAGAGTGGGAAAGACTGGATTATATTGGTTTTTGGACTAACCGCAGCAGGAACCGGTTGGGCTCTTTGATCCTCTAGTATGCTTGCAAGAGTGGTGTTAAGGTGAAGGGAAAGGTGGAGGGAAGGGAAGGGAAGGGAAGGGAAGGGAAGGGAAGGGAAGGGGAGGTATGGGTAAGAGAAGGTATGACATAGAGAACATTCCACAGAGACCGTGGAATGGGAGCCGGTCGGCCGAGCGGACAGCACGCTGGACATGTGATCCTGTGGTCCTGGGTTCGATCCCAGGCACCGGCGAGAAACAATGGGCAGAGTTTCTTTCACCCTATGCCCCTGTTACCTAGCAGTAAAATAGGTACCTGGGTGTTAGTCAGCTGTCACGGGCTGCTTCCTGGGAATGGAGGCCTGGTCGAGGACCGGGCCGCGGGGACACTAAAGCCCCGAAATCATCTCAAGATAACCTCAAGATAAGATAGCATTCATCATTAATAAAATTTCCTTACTAAAATATAATACAAAAAATATTTCATTGAGGGCGTTAAACTGAACCGAAATATTACGAAACCGCTGGATCACACTCCCTCGTAGTCACAGCTATGTGAGCACTGTTAGGTTAGTTCTACCTCATGTGAATATGTGGATGTTTTTGCATTTATGAATAAATGAATGTATGCATGTATGTACGCGTGCATATGTATGTATATGTGTCACGGAGTGAGTGTGAAGGAGGGCCCCTGAACAGCACCAAAGCTGCTTGCTTGCTTGCTTACTTGCTTGCTTGAAAAGTAAGTCCTTTGCTTGCTTGACAAGTAAGTCCTTTGCTTGCTTGACAACTAAGTCCTTTGCTTGCTTGACAAGTAAGTCCTTTGCTTGCTTGACAAGTAAGTCCTTTGCTTGCTTGACAAGTAAACCCTTTTCTTGCCTCCCAAGTAAGCCCTTTTCTTGCTTGACAAGTAAGTCCTTTGCTTGCTTGACAAGTAAGTCCTTTGCTTGCTTGACAAGTAAGGCCTTTGCTTGCTTGACAAGTAAGTCCTTTGCTTGCTTGACAAGTAAGTCCTTTGCTTGCTTGACAAGTAAGTCCTTTGCTTGCTTGACAAGTAAGTCCTTTACTTGCTTGACAAGTAAGTCCTTTGCTTGCTTGACAAGTAAGGCCTTTGCTTGCTTGACAAGTAAGTCCTTTGCTTGCTTGACAAGTAAGTCCTTTGCTTGCTTGACAAGTAAGTCCTTTGCTTGCTTCACATGTAAGCCCTTTGCTTGCTTCACAAGTAAGCCCTTTGCTTGCTTCACAAGTCCTTGCTTACTTGCTAGCTTACTTCACAAGTAAGCCCTTGATTACTTACTTGCTAGCTTACTTCACAAGTAAGCCCTTGATTACTTGCTAGCTTACTTCACAAGTAAGCCCTTGATTACTTGCTAGCTTACTTCACAAGTAAGCCCTTGATTACTTACTTGCTAGCTTACTTCACAAGTAAGCCCTTGATTACTTGCTAGCTTACTTCACAAGTAAGTCCTTGATTACTTACTTGCTAGCTTACTTCACAAGTAAGCCCTTGATTACTTGCTAGCTTACTTCACAAGTAAGTCCTTGATTACTTACTTGCTAGCTTACTTCACAAGTAAGCCCTTGATTACTTGCTAGCTTACTTCACAAGTAAGCCCTAGATTACTTGCTTGCTTCCTTCACAAGTAAGCCCTTGATTACTTGCTAGCTTACTTCACAAGTAAGCCCTTGATTACTTGCTAGCTTACTTCACAAGTAAGCCCTTGATTACTTGCTAGCTTACTTCACAAGTAAGCCCTTGATTACTTACTTGCTAGCTTACTTCACAAGTAAGCCCTTGATTACTTGCTTGCTAGCTTACTTCACAAGTAAGCCCTTGATTACTTGCTAGCTTACTTCACAAGTAAGCCCTTGATTACTTACTTGCTAGCTTACTTCACAAGTAAGCCCTTGATTACTTGCTAGCTTACTTCACAAGTAAGCCCTTGATTACTTACTTGCTAGCTTACTTCACAAGTAAGCCCTTGATTACTTGCTAGCTTACTTCACAAGTAAGCCCTTGATTACTTGCTAGCTTACTTCACAAGTAAGCCCTTGATTACTTGCTAGCTTACTTCACAAGTAAGCCCTTGATTACTTACTTGCTAGCTTACTTCACAAGTAAGCCCTTGATTACTTGCTTGCTTCCTTCACAAGTAAGTCCTTGCTTACTTGCTAGTTTACTACACAAGTAAGCCCTTGATTACTTGCTAGCTTACTACACAAGTAAACCCTTGATTACTTGCTAGCTTACTTCACAAGTAAGCCCTTGATTACTTACTTGCTAGCTTACTTCACAAGTAAACCCTTGATTACTTGCTTGCTAGCTTACTACACAAGTAAACCCTTGATTACTTACTTGCTAGCTTACTACACAAGTAAGCCCTTGATTACTTGCTAGCTTACTACACAAGTAAACCCTTGATTACTTACTTGCTAGCTTACTACACAAGTAAGCCCTTGATTACTTGCTAGCTTACTTCACAAGTAAGTCCTTGCTTACTTGCTTGCTTCCTTCACAAGTAAGTCCTTGATTACTTGCCAGAAGAGCCGCGCGAGTGTCAGAGTGAGGAGGGGTGACAGAGACCACTGTGTGTGTGTTCTCACTATCGTATCAATTACCATTTTTGTAACGCCTGGACGGCACTAATGACCGAGGGATGAGTCAAATGGTTGAGTAATTACCCATTAACACCAACCCCGGGTTGGTGACCTCACCTCTCTTGACAAGTGCTGACAAGTGCCACACTCTGAGGTGACAAGTGCCACACTCTGAGGTGACAAGTGCCACACTCTGAGGTGACAAGTGCCACACTCTGAGGTGACAAGTGCCACACTCTGAGGTGACAAGTGCCACACTCTGAGGTGACAAGTGCCACACTCTGAGGTGACAAGTGCCACACTCTGAGGTGACAAGTGCCACACTGTGGGATGAAGAGTGCCTCACTTTGGGGGTGACTGCCTCGTATGGACCAATAGCAGCTGCCTCGTATGGACCAATAGCAGCTGCCTCGTATGGACCAATAGCAGCTGCCTCGTATGGACCAATAGCAGCTGCCTCGTATGGACCAATAGCAGCTGCCTCGTATGGACCAATAGCAGCTGCCTCGTATGGACCAATAGCAGCTGCCTCGCATGGACCAATAGCAGCTGCCTCGTATGGACCAATATGAGCTGCCTCGTATGGACCAATAGCAGCTGCCTCGTATGGACCAATAGCAGCTGCCTCGTATGGACCAGTAGCAGCTGCCTCGTATGGGCCAATAGCAGCTGCCTCGTATGGACCAATAGCAGCTGCCTCGTATGGACCAATAGCCGCTGCCTTGTATGGACCAATAGGAGCTGCCTCGTATGGACCAATAGCAGCTGCCTCGTATGGACCAATAGCAGCTGCCTCGTATGGACCAGTAGCAGCTGCCTCGTATGGGCCAATAGCAGCTGCCTCGTATGGACCAATAGCAGCTGCCTCGTATGGACCAATAGCCGCTGCCTTGTATGGACCAATTATCCTACTGTGTTTTTCTTATTTTGTTATGTTCGTATGTTCGTATCTCCTTGAGGAACAGTCAAGAGGATCAGCTTTAAGAGCAAGTAACACTATAGTTCCATGGCTTGTATACGTATGTATGCATGTATGAATGTGTGTATTCATGTATACATGAATGAATACGTTAACTAACAGTGTCGCTGGCCTGAATTAATTGCCAAGACTTGGACGTGAAATTAAAAAGCCTGTATTTCGAACTCGCTATTCCCCTCCGTCTGTGTTCGAAACCTCGCCAGGACCGAACGTGAACCGAACACCCGCTCTTTCTCCCCATGTGTTCGAACCTGGACCATGCCTTCCCCCAACCTCGTTACTCATGAACAAGTGAAGAATCGACTCCCAGCCATCATAGAGACCTGGAACTGGATTGTTATTTGTATTGAGCGGAGGTCCCCCAGGCTTGCATGCGAGGGTGGTGGCGTGTCTGCATGTCTATCGTCTTGTCTGTCTGTCAGTTCGTCTATCTCTCTGCTTGCTTCCCTGTTTGTTGATATAACTTCCTGTATGGGTGTGTGTTTGTTTATTTGCCTACTTAGGTCTGCTTGTATGGCTGTCTGCCTGTTTTTTTCACCTATTTCTGCCCATCTAGGTCTGCTTGTATGGCTGTCTGCATGTTTTTTCACCTAGGTCTGCTTGTATGGCTGTCTGCCTGTTTTTTTCACCTATTTCTGCCCATCTAGGTCTGCTTGTATGGCTGTCTGCATGTTTTTTCACCTAGGTCTGCTTGTATGGCTGTCTGCCTGTTTTTTTCACCTATCTCTGCCCATCTAGGTCTGCTTGTATGGCTGTCTGCATGTTTTTTCACCTAGGTCTGCTTGTATGGCTGTCTGCATGTTTTTTCACCTATCTCTGCCCACCTAGGTCTGCTTGTATGGCTGTCTGCCTGTTTTTTCACCTATCTCTGTCTACCTAGGTCTGCCTATGTCATTTTCTTCTTGTCTGCTGGCCCGCATGCGTGTCAACAGCTACTTCCTATAATTATCAATAAAAACAGAATCATTTTCATGCCATTGTGCCGGTACTCAGCACTGGAATGCAAATAAATGCTGGCAGAAATAAATTAGTTTCTGCTCGATAAATTCGCGTGAATTGTCAGTTAAAGGGCTATTGAATACGTGAAAGTCCTCCAGACTGGGGGATTTTCATTTGATTAATGCTCAATTATGCTCGAGACTCAACTTCCAAGGTTGAGAATGCTCCACAATTGCGACACACAGACTGACCTTCCGGGTGAGACATGCTCCTGATATCCCTGATCTCAAGTGCGGCCAAAGGGAGTTTTGGATATTTATCAGGAATATTTGATACAATTTTTATTATGTAATAGCAATAGCTTCTTCAATTTTAAGAATAAATTAATTTTTTTATGTAAATTGTCCTTCCGTTTCGTTCAATATGGATCACCGTCTAATTATACTAATTAGTTTAATTTAATTGTTTAATTAACATAACACTGTTGTGCCGTTAAAAGAAACAGAGTTAAGAAACTCACTGACTAAAGAAGACCTTTAATTCTTGAGAATTAAAGACATATATACTATCTTGAGGTTATCTTGAGATGATTTCGGGGCTTTAGTGTCCCCGCGGCCCAGTCCTCGACCAGGCCTCCACCCCCAGGAAGCAGCCCGTGACAGCTGACTAACACCCAGGTACCTAAATTCTCAAGAATTTAGAAGTTTACATATACTAATAAACTAACATAGTTAAGAATATAAGAACATAAGAACAAAGGCAACTGCAGAAGCCCTATTGGTCCATACGAGGCAGCTGCTATCTATAACCCCCCAATCCCACTCATATACATGTCCAACCCGCGCTTGAAACAATCGAGGGATCGATAGTTGTACAGATTAGTGAGCTAAGAAGCTCACAGATTAATAGACTTTAAAAAGCTCTTTTGAGGCCATCTTCTTATCTTGAGATGATTTCGGGGCTTAGCGTCCCCGCGGCCCGGTCCTCGGCCAGGCTTCCATTTCGGTACACACCCCCAGGAAGCATCCCGTAGCAGCTGTCTAACTCCCAGGTACCTATTTACTGCTAGGTGAACATTAGTATCATGATGAAAGAAACTGTGCCCATTTCTTTCCGCCTCCACCGGGGATCGAACCCAAAACCTCAGGACTACGAATCCCGAGCGCTGTCGACTCAGCCGTCAGGCCCCTCTAGCATACTAAAAAATATATTCATGCTGGGTGTAGGCAAATAGAAATTACTGAAACAACTAGTTGTTCAGAAGTTGCTGAAACATTCTGAAGAAACTACTTGGCTGTATAGTCAGCCACTGAACTTGGCAGTGAAGGAATATCTTAATTTTCAAGAAAATTGCCAAAGCCGTTCAGGCGCTGGAGTGATAACAGACCCAAGGGTTTACAAACTTACCCACAAAGGCTAAGATTTAAGAACATAATGATTTACTTACTCATGGCCGTTCAGACTCACAAACTCAGGCCCTCACAAACTTACAAACTCCAAGTCACACAAACTCATGGTCTTAAAATACTCACAGAATCACAGATTCATTACCCGAATTAGAAAAAAAATTCCCAACACCCAAAACACGGATTTTATTCAAAGCAATCAAATTAGCTTCTCAAACACCAGCTAACTTTGGTGAAGCAAAACTAACACTTATTACACGACTTTGTTACCGCCCCGAGGCAATCAGGGTGAAGCGTTCGAGGTAATGCCACAATTCCGAGTCTAAACGTAAGGGTAAACACAGCTTTTTGACGAGGAAGTCACAAATCACCACGAAACGTGAGAAAGATTTATATCGTTGGAATCTTGGCACATTTTTCCCTTCCACAGCACCTGACTCACTGTTTCCCGTTGCTAAGTTGATACTGCACTGTCTGTCTGTCTGTCTCACTCTGTCTCTCTTTCTCTATGTCTGTCTGTCTGTCTGTCTGTCTGTCTGTCTGTCTGTCTGTCTGTCTGTCTGTCTCACTCTGTCTCTCTCTGTCTGTCTCACTCCGTCTCTGTCTGTCTCTGTCTGTCTGTCTGTCTGTCTGTCTGTCTCTGTCTCTCTCTCTCTGTCTCTGTCTCTCTCTCTCTGTCTCTCTGTCTCTGTCTCTCTCTCTCTGTCTCTCTCTCTCTGTCTCTCTCTCTCTCTCTGTCTCTCTCTCTCTCTCTCTCTCTCTCTCTCTCTCTCTCTCTCTCTCTCTCTCTCTCTCTCTCTCTCTCTCTCTCTCTCGTGTGTGTGTGAGCGTAAGCACAAATAACATAACCTTGAAGCACTGAAGATGTGAACCCAAAATGACGTGAGTGGACACCTCGAGCTCTCCAACAGCCTCAACAGGTATAACCACCCCTTCTCATGCCGTTGTCATACTGTTGTCATACTGTTGGGTGCCTCTACGAGCAGCATTAATGCCCACAAGGACGGTCTTTATGGCGCAATCTCCACCCATTCCGCCACCACTCGAGACATTTTATTCAAGCGTCTGATATTACACCAAGAACTAGTGCTTGAGTGAAAGAGTCCACTTGTATAAGGACATTCAGTAATGGCTTCTGGGTCGATAATTCCGAGCGGGACAGGTAGGTATTCCTGTCTTGTCTAGTTGTAGTGCTGGTTTGGGTGTGGCTCAGACGGTAATCTGTTTGGTGTCAGCTCATATCACGATCGCAATCGCCTCAGCTCATATCAGGATCGTAATCGCCTCAGATCTTATCAGGATCGCAGTCATCTCAGCTCCTCTCATGCCCTGATCTTTCTCAGCAAGGCTCATTGCTTCACCAGGTCCTCCTCCACCACCTTTCGTAAAATATTTCTTATATATATTTTAATGATTTGTATCTCTTTATTTGTATTTAGGGGCCTCGTAGCCTGGTGGATAGCGCGCAGGACTCGTAATTCTGTGGCGCGGGTTCGATTCCCGCACGAGGCAGAAACAAATGGGCAAAGTTTCTTTCACCCTGAATGCCCCTGTTACCTAGCAGTAAATAGGTACCTGGGAGTTAGTCAGCTGTCACGGGCTGCTTCCTGGGGGTGGAGGCCTGGTCGAGGACCGGGCCGCGGGGACACTAAAGCCCCGAAATCATCTCAAGATCTCAAGATAACCTCTTTAAAACACGACACTATTCTCATAAACACTACACTATTCTCATAAAACACGACACTATTCTCATAAAACACGACACTATTCTCATAAAACACGACACTATTCTCATAAACACTACACTATTCTCATAAAACACTACACTATTCTCATAAAACACGACACTATTCTCATAAAACACGACACTATTCTCATAAACACTACACTATTCTCACAAACACTACACTATTCTCATAAAACACGACACTATTCTCACAAACACGACACTATTCTCACAAACACGACACTATTCTCACAAACACGACACTATTCTCACAAACACGACACTATTCTCACAAACACTACACTATTCTCACAAACACGACACTATTCTCATAAACACTACACTATTCTCATAAAACACGACACTATTCTCATAAACACTACACTATTCTCACAAACACTACACTATTCTCATAAAACACGACACTATTCTCACAAACACGACACTATTCTCACAAACACTACACTATTCTCACAAACACGACACTATTCTCATAAAACACGACACTATTCTCACAAACACTACACTATTCTCATAAAACACGACACTATTCTCACAAACACTACACTATTCTCACAAACACGACACTATTCTCACAAACACTACACTATTCTCACAAACACTACACTATTCTCATAAAACACGACACTATTCTCACAAACACTACACTATTCTCATAAAACACGACACTATTCTCACAAACACGACACTA
>NC_091239.1:14469234-14476734 GCF_040958095.1 Procambarus clarkii | reverse complement strand
CATGAGTTACGAGGAAAGGCTGCGGGAAATGCACCTTACGACACTGGAAGACAGAAAAGTAAGGGGAGACATGATTACTACCTACAAAATTCTCGGAGGAATTGACAAGATAGATAAAGATAAACTGTTTAACACGGAAGGTAGGCGAACAAGGGGACACAGGTGGAAACTGAGTACCCAAATGAGCCACAGAGACGTTAGAAAGAACTTTTTCAGTGTCAGAGTAGTTAACAGGTGGAATGCATTAGGCAGTGATGTGGTGGAGGCTGACTCCATACACAGTTTCAAGTGTAGATATGATAGAGCCCAATAGGCTCAGGAACCTGTACAACTGTTGATTGACGGTTGAGAGGCGGGACCAAAGAGCCAAAGCTCAACCCCCGCACGCACAACTTGCTGAGAACAACTAGGTGAGTACACACATACACATACACACGTCGTCACAAGTTCACATAAACCTACACTCATTCGCACACACATACACACACACACACACACACACAAACATAACACGATCGCGTACACATACAAACATACACCACACGCAACAAACGTACGCACACAGAAGCAGGTATTCAAGTAAGGAACAGTAGACCGAGGGGAGATATATACGGAAAATGGAGACACAGATGAGTCACAGAGTGACTTATCTGTGACCTACATAAGAAACCTACAAGGAAGTTGTCAACACAAATCAGTACACAGCTTGAAATATATATGTGAAAAAAGGTGAAAAGTCATTACAATGATTTACTGGTCCAACGGCAGGGCTTAAGAGCAAGCGCTTAACCCTACAACCACATATAGGTGAGTACATACACATATCATAAAATATGATATGTGTATGTATCATAAAATATGATATGTGTAAAATATGATATGTGTATACACACCCAATACACATAACAAACTAATGAATAAGCCAAGCGACACTACAGGAAAAACGAAACATAGGAGACATGATCACGACTTACCAAGTATCGAGTAGAATCATCCAGGCAGAGACTGACTTGGTCACTCAAGGGTAACCTGCGGACAGAGATGGGTAAAATGATATCATTAATTTTGTTTTCCCAATTTTTATAATATTGTCAAAATCGAAATAATATTATTGCATATAGGACCTTCAATACAATAATTACTTGCAGTTATTTTCTATTCAAAAAATCAATTATTTGATATTAAATTGCTACAATGTTTATATTATAATAAAAAAAGGCAGACAGCAAATGTTCTTTAAATAAACTACTCAAAGTACAATAGGCCATTAAGATCAGTATGTTGACCAGACCACACACTAGAAGGTGAAGGGACGACGACGTTTCGGTCCGTCCTGGACCATTCTCAAGTCGATTGACCATTCTCTCAATCGACTTCAGAATGGTCCAGGACGGACCGACACGTCGTCGTCCCTTCACCTTCTAGTGTGTGGTCTGGTCAACATACTTCAGCCACGTTATTGTGACTCCTCGACTTAAAATCAGTACTTCAATAAATATGTTGGCCCAGGTAAGGAGATAAGGCGAGCTTAGATAAGGTCTATATCTTTATCTTTTACTATTTTACAGTTTCACTTATCTTGCAGATAGATAGAGATACTGTGTATCCAGACGAGCCATCATAACATGGGATATCAATAAGAAAATCAAGTGTAGTAGAACGGGGATCGAACCCTACAGACATTGGAATGAACTTCATTTAGCTAAACAAGTGAAACATTCTTGTGAAACCAGATATATATAATATAAAATATACATGTCACCAATACTTTATACCAGACGAGGTTCAAGAAATGATGCAGAACAGAGGCGATACGCACATATAAAAGTAAATACATAGTTACATATAGTGATAAATGTTTGAATAACCCCTCTGGGATCTCTCGATGATAACATTACCCACTAAAAGGCTCTCTAGCTGCACCCCAACCTTAATCTTGTTCATTTACCCTCAACATAACATTGAGGTAGATCTACTCACTTACCCTAAACTCTCCATTTAATGTAACATTCTCAGTTCCTCTTCCCTAAAAGCCCAGTTTTACGGACGTACCTGTTGCAGCAACGAGCTTCTCTCACCATTTATATACGCGGAAAATGCTATAACTTTCATGTATAACAGCCTAGAACTGTGTAAAACAACGGAGAATCATGAAAGAACATTTTGTATAAGGCGGAGTGACTGGCTGGCTGACTGTATACTGGTCTATCTGGCTGCCTGAATAGTGTTGTAGCTGGCTTCCTGAATAGTGTTGTATCTGGCTGGCTGTCTGTATATTGTGTTCTATCTGGCTGGCTGTCTGTATACTGTTCTATCTGGCTGTCTGTATACTGTTCTATCTGGCTGCCTGGATAGTGTTCTATCTGGCTGGCTGTCTGTATACTGTTCTATCTGGCTGTCTGTATACTGTTCTATCTGGCTGCCTGGATAGTGTTCTATCTGGCTGGCTGTCTGTATACTGTTCTATCTGGCTGTCTGTATACTGTTCTATCTGGCTGCCTGGATAGTGTTCTATCTGGCTGGCTGTCTGTATACTGTTCTATCTGGCTGTCTGTATACTGTTCTATCTGGCTGTCTGTATACTGTTCTATCTGGCTGCCTGGATAGTGTTCTATCTGGCTGGCTGAAAATATACTGTTCTATCTGGCTGCCTGAATAGTGTTCTATCTGGCTGGCTGTCTGTATACTGTTCTATCTGGCTGTCTGTATACTGTTCTATCTGGCTGCCTGGATAGTGTTCTATCTGGCTGGCTGAAAATATACTGTTCTATCTGGCTGCCTGAATAGTGTTCTATCTGGCTGGCTGTCTGTATACTGTTCTATCTGGCTGTCTGTATACTGTTCTATCTGGCTGCCTGGATAGTGTTCTATCTGGCTGGCTGAAAATATACTGTTCTATCTGGCTGCCTGAATAGTGTTCTATCTGGCTGGCTGAAAATATACTGTTCTATCTGGCTGCCTGAATAGTGTTGAATCTGGCTGGCTGTCTGTATATTCTGTTCTATCTGGCTGGCTTTGTAGTGTTCTATCTGGCTAACTGACTGTATAGTGTTTCATCTGCTTTGCTGGGTGGTAGCCTAGCCTTACAGTTAGCAGACTGGCAAGCTGGCTAGCTAATATACAAAATGGCTAACTAGCAGACTGGATAGATAGCTGGAAGGCTGCTAAAATGGGACGATGGCTAGCGTACTGTCTGATTGGCTGCCTAACCTACAGTCAATCTAGCTGGTCGATTTGATGATTGGTTCGGTTGATTATGAACTGGATTGGTGACTGGCTGGGTTGTGGTTGTGAGTGGTAGGTGGGTAGGGTGACTGGTAGAGGGTGGTGGGTGTAGAGGGTGGGTGTGGAGGGTGGGTGTGGGTGTTTGAAGGCTGGGTTGACTACAGGTCGCTTGGGAAAAGCGAGTCAGTACGCGTGTAGTCTGCGGGAGAGACACACCACGTTTCACTACCTCTCTCGCTCCGCGCCTGGCCCTCTCGTTCTCTCACATACACACACAGCTCATCTATACAGCTCGTCAAGAATAGCGTTTAAGTGGTGTCCTAGCAACATATCAATGAAAGGATATGTACTGTGTTGCAAAGAATGACTCAAAAAAGTGCAGTTGAAAACGAGATAAAAGTAACAGCCTGTCTTGAAGACTTAATCAAGTCATAACTGAACCCAAGTGAAGGAAGGGATATATGGTGTATATAAACGACTATATGAAGGAATATGTGAGTCAAGGACTCATATATTATTTGATGTATAATCAAAATTTCGTGAAGAAATTCAATCTGATTTTCACGCGCAAACTTTCCCACTCTTAAAGAATTAATCTAGTGACCATCACTGCTAGTGTTATACGCTATAATAACTTATATGACCATTTAATTAACGTATTAAATATCAGCGTCTTGGGATGAGCCCGACTCGCCTGAGCCTTAAGTGCTTACTAAATCACTTTTTTTAATTAGAAACGTCTATAAGTTTTACTTGGTGGGAGTAAGTATCATGCATTAAACTTACCAAGTTAGCAGTGCTTATAGTTAAGAGATCTTAGTAAACATTGCTTCTAATATACCTATTAGATTATAATCTCATTATATACATAATGAACTTACAAGAACGCGATGAGTCTATGAATAATGAGGCTGTACGATGGGATCGAACCCCCGCTTGTGAACCCCAGAGACAATATATAATAAGGGTTCAGACCCATATATATATATATATATATATATATATATATATATATATATATATATATATATATATATATATATATATATATATATATATATATTTCTTACTGTGATTCAGAAACATGAAAAGTGATTTAAGTATTAATTCACTTTTGATCATATTCAATTAGTTCACTAATTTGACACCCTTAAGTGCTTCAGAAGCTACAATTTGACACCCTTAAGTGCTTCAGAAGCTACAATTTGACACCCTTAAGTGCTTCAGAAGCTACAATTTGACACCCTTAAGTGCTTCAGAAGCTACAATTTGACACCCTTAAGTGCTTCAGAAGCTACAATTTGACACCCTTAAGTGCTTCAGAAGCTACAATTTGACACCCTTAAGTGCTTCAGAAGCTACAATTCCTATATTCATATAGGAAATATATTTTCATATACAAATATCAAACTACAAAGTTAACAAATAATTGCAAATTTGTGCAATTTATCACGTTATCATTTTGAATGAAGCAAATCCTTCAAAGGGATTAATTCGCATACAACCAGGTCACTGGAGGGATTAATTAATGCACACGTTTGCAAGTCACTCGATGGATTAGAGCATATATGGACTGCTCTCTCATTGGATTAATGCACATTCCAACATTCGAGGGATTACTGCGCATACCAAAACCACTCGATGCAAATTCCATTAAATCCCCTCAAGGAATTACTGCATACGAATAACCCTCCAGGGATTTATACAAATTTCAACGAATTCCTCGAAGGATTACTACATTTACTAGAATCCTATATGGATTATTTCACATTCCAACAGATTCCTTGAGAGGATTACTTCGGATCCCAGACCCCTTGATGGATTAATGCACAATCCACCATTTTCCTCGATGGATTTATGCACAATCCACCATTATCCTCGATGGATTAATGCACAATCCACCATATTCCTCGATGGATTTATGCACAATCCACCATTTTTCTCGATGGATTAATGCACAATCCACCATATTCCTCGATGGATTAATACACAATCCACCATATTCCTCGATGGATTAATACACAATCCATCATAGTCCGCGATGGATTAATGCTCAATCCACCATTTTCTTCGATGGATTAATACACAATCCACCTTTCTCGTCGATGGATTAATGCACAATCCACGATATTCCTCGATGGATTAATGCACAATCCACCATTATCCTCTATGGATTAATGCATAATCCACCATATTCCTCAATGGATTAATGCACAATCCACCATTATCCTCGATGGATTAATGCTCAATCCACCATATTCCTCGAGAGAGTAATGCACAATCCATTATCCTCTATGGATTAATGCATAATCCACCATATTCCTCAATGGATTAATGCACAATCCACCATTATCCTCAATGGATTAATGCACAATCCACCATTATCCTCGATGGATTAATGCTCAATCCACCATATTCCTCGAGAGAGTAATACACAATCCACCCTATTTCTTGTCTGAGAAAAACAGAATATCAAGTTGAACAAAAAATAACTTATTAATTTTGCAACTGAACGAAGACTGTTCTGCAATGATAAAGAACTGTTTAGTTACTACTAAACGAGCCTACTTCTGATCCCCGACTAATGGTCTCTCTTGAGTGAAAATTTGGAAAATTTAGATTTTCTAGATTGTGAAAATTTGGCAAACTATGCAATATGGGCAACGAATGAGCGTAATCTTTTATCACTGTTAATTCATGGTTTTCGGTGATTATTGCGTGTTGAGGAAGGCATTTGTGATCGTTTCATTTGAGTGTTTAACGACCTCGTTTTGGCCCAATAACCTCTGACCTCAAGTCGTGACCCCGAGTGGTTTGTGAAATCTTGATATGTGTGTCTTTAGAGTTTAATTTGACTTGAGAGGCCTGTGAATTCATCTTGATTGGAGAGTCCTGTGAATTCGCCTTGATTGGAGAGGCCTGTGAATTCGTCTTGATTGGAGAAGCCTGTGAATTCATCTTGATTGGAGAGACCTGTGAATTCGTCTTGATTGGAGAGGCCTGTGAATTCATCTTGATTGGAGAGGTCTGTGAATTCGTCTTGATTGGAGAGGCCTGTGAATTCGTCTTGATTGGAGAGGCCTGTGAATTCGCCTTGATTGGAGAGGCATGTGAATTCGCCTTGATTGGAGAGGCCTGTGAATTCGCCTTGATTGGAGAGGCCTGTGAATTCATCTTGATTGAAGAGTCCTGTGAATTCGTCTTGATTGGGAAAGCCTGTGAATTCATCTTGATTGGAGAAGCCTATGAATTCATCTTGATTGGAAAGACCTGTGAATTCGTCTTGATTGGAGACCTGTGAATTCGTCTTGACCTGAGGGCCTTGTGACCTCGTTTGACCTAACTGCCCAATGACCTTGTTTTGAGTTCCGAGGGCGGCTGTAATCCTAAATTCCAGCCGAGTGCCATAATGAACCACTGTTAATGACCCTGACAAGTCCCCACCAGAAGTGTCACTCATGAGTGACCTGAGTGCACCCATGGGATTACCAGAGCTCACGCTAAGAGTGAAGATGTGGAGGCTGGCGGCCATGAGCATCCTCACAGCCGTGTGTCTCAGCGTGGAGATGAAGAGAAGTAAGTACCCGCGCCTGGTAATTCCTGTCTGTGTCTTTTATGTTTATTTTCGTATATCTGTGTCTGTTTTAAGCATTAAGAAGCAGCAGCATCTTAATGCTTATTGCTTTTTTTCTCGGTATTGAATGATGCTGCATCGTGCAAATTTTATCTTGCTAGGATGATAAGCCGGAGGGATTGGAGGGGTGCGGAGAGAGATTTACGATTTGCTATCGTAATCTCATGTGTACAGATACGATTTGTAGTGCACTCAAAAGACAATAATGCATGGCTATCCAAGCGGTTAAGCTTGGATAGCCATGTATTATAGCCCATGTATGATAGCCATTGTTATGTGTGGCCAGTGATGCTCTCTCTCTCTCTCTCTCTCTCTCTCTCTCTCTCTCTCTCTCTCTCTCTCTCTCTCTCTCTCTCTCTCTCTCTCTCTCTCTCTCTCTCTCTCTCTCTCCATGTCTCTCTCTCTCTCTCTCTCTCTCTCTCTCTCTCTCTCTCTCTCTCTCTCTCTCTCTCTCTCTCTCTCTCTCTCTCCATCTCTCTCTCCATCTCTCTCTCCATCTCTCTCTCCATCTCTCTCTCTCTCTCTCTCTTCCTCTCTCTCTCTCACACTCACACACACACACAGACATACTCCTGGAGTATGCGGCCCCAGCATGGAGCCCGTACCTTGTCAAGCACAAGACGAAGCTGGAAAAAGTTCAG
>NC_091239.1:14455181-14468734 GCF_040958095.1 Procambarus clarkii | reverse complement strand
ATTGCAAGAACTTATGTAATTGTTTCTTGAAGAAGTCCACCTTTGTTCCCTTTGTACGTGGAAGATAAATACCAGAGATCGAATCATGATGAGGAGGACATTGGAGACAAGCTTCGTTTAACACATGGTGCCGGCAAATAATGTTTGAGAAACGTTAAATAAACGCATGTCCAACGTTAAATGATCCAGTTCTGGGTCTCCAGGAGCACCTCTGGGACTCGAGGAGCACCTCTGGGACTCGAGGAGCACCTCTGGGACTCGAGGAGCACCTCTGGGACTCGAGGAGCACCTCTGGGACTCGAGGGGCACCTCTGGGACTCGAGGGGCACCTCTGGGACTCGAGGAGCAGCTCTGGGACTCGAGGAGCACCTCTGGGACTCGAGGAGCAGCTCTGGGACTCGAGGAGCACCTCTGGGACTCGAGGAGCACCTCTGGGACTCGAGGAGCACCTCTGGGACTCGAGGAGCACCTCTGGGACTCGAGGGGCACCTCTGGGACTCGAGGAGCACCTCTGGGACTCGAGGAGCACCTCTGGGACTCGAGGGGCACCTCTGGGACTCGAGGAGCACCTCTGGGACTCGAGGAGCACCTCTGGGACTCGAGGAGCACCTCTGGGACTCGAGGGGCACCTCTGGGACTCGAGGGGCACCTCTGGGACTCGAGGAGCACCTCTGGGACTCGAGGAGCACCTCTGGGACTCGAGGAGCACCTCTGGGACTCGAGGAGCACCTCTGGGACTAGAGGGGCACCTCTGGGACTCGAAGAGCACCTCTGGGACTCGAGGGGCACCTCTGGGACTCGAGGAGCACCTCTGGGACTCGAGGAGCACCTCTGGGACTCGAGGAGCAGCTCTGGGACTCGAGGAGCACCTCTGGGACTCGAGGGGCACCTCTGGGACTCGAGGGGCACCTCTGGGACTCGAGGAGCACCTCTGGGACTCGAGGAGCAGCTCTGGGACTCGAGGAGCACCTCAGGGACTCGAGGAGCACCTCTGGGACTCGAGGAGCACCTCTGGGACTCGAGGGGCACCTCTGGGACTCGAGGAGCAGCTCTGGGACTCGAGGAGCACCTCTGGGACTCGAGGGGCACCTCTGGGACTCGAGGGGCACCTCTGGACTCGAGGAGCACCTCTGGGACTCGAGGAGCAGCTCTGGGACTCGAGGAGCACCTCAGGGACTCGAGGGGCACCTCTGGGACTCGAGGGGCACCTCTGGGACTCGAGGGGCACCTCTGGGACTCGAGGGGCACCTCTGGGACTCGAGGAGCAGCTCTGGGTATCGACAAACTAAGGACCTGGAAATACATCACCTACACCTGCACCTACACACCCACCTACACCTGCACCTACACACCCACCTACACCTGCACCTACACACCCACCTACACCTGCACCTACACACCCACCTACACCTGCACCTACACACACACCTACACCTACACACCTATCTACACCCTCACATTCAAGTCTAACACGTCACAACTCAAAGGAAACACAACTTCGCGCCCACACATACCAGGACAAAAATGATTGGGCACGTATCATTTCGCCTCATGCCTCTGTTCACCTAGAGAATTGAAATGTAATGCATTAGATAAGAAGCGGTGAAGAGGGGACATGATCGTAACATACATGATATAGTTAGACGGGTCGTTGGAGGATCGACAGCCGAGTCCAGGAGCTGAAGCTTGATGCTACTGGTAGAACAGTAGAGTAGACTCAGGTGAGTACTACTCTACCCCCTGCTGGGTACTCTCATCAGCAGGTGGGCACGGTCAGTTAATTACCAAGTGGCAGGTTACCTGTTGGAGTTGGGGGGAGGGATAGGGGGGGTTTCGCCCCCCTCGTGGCCGGGGGGCAGGTTTGTACCGGTCCCCCCTACCCCCCTGCAGCGCCCCCTGGCCGGGTCGCCCCCAGGGTGACCCGAGCGCTCGTGCGCCTGGCGACCGTGAGAGAATATAACAGGTGGGACCCCGCCAGGCTGCTCCTCCCGACCACAGCCTTCCCCCTCCTCCTGTCTTGCTGCTCCCTACTTCCTCCTACCTCTCCCTCTCCCTCTCCCTCTCTCTCCCCCTCTCTCTCTCTCTCTCTCTCTCTCTCTCTCTCTCTCGCTTTTGCCCTTAATTAGAAAGGTTTTCTCTCTTTGAAACAAAATTTTACGATTGAGTGGGAGCTGTTTATCTTCCTAGAGGCAGACCTCAAAGATGGACTCTCTCTTAACTACTGACTAGTACTTTCTCCCCTGCTACTCTCTCCTAACTACTGACTAGTACTTTCCTCCCCTGCTACTCTCTCCTAACTACTGACTAGTACTTTCCTCCCCCTGCTACTCTCTCCTAACTACTGACTAGTACTCCCCCCTGCTCCTCCCACACCTGCTCCCCCCACACCTGCTCCTCCCACACCTGCTCCCTCACATACCTGACCCCTCACACCTGTGGTCTGAAACACCCGAGCCAATTAACACTTCTCTCGCTCTGATTGTAAACCTGCCACCAGAGACCTGTGTATTCACCTAGTTGTATTCACCTAGTTGTATTCACCTAGTTGTGCTTGCAGGGGTTGAGCTCTGCCTCTCAACCGTCAATCAACTGGTGTACAGGTTCCTGAGCCTATTGGGCTCTATCATATCTACATTTGAAACTGTGTATGGAGTCAGCCTCCACCACATCACTGCCTAATGCATTCTGTTAACCACTCTGACACTGAAAATGTTCTTTCTAACGTCTCTGTGGCTCATCTGGGTACTCAGTCTCCACCTGTGTCCCCTTGTTCGTGTCCCACCAGTGTTGAATAGTTTATCCTAACTCCCAGGTACCTATTTACTCCTAGGTGAACAAGTTCATCAGAGTGAAAGAAACTCTGTCTATTTGTTTCCGCCTCCGCCGGGATCGAACCTCAGGACTACGAATCCTAGCGCTGTCCACTCAGCTGCCAGGCCCCCCTGAGAGATTTACACCCACAAAATCACAAAGCAGCAGGAAGAGCAGCAGGGGTGGGGTGGTGGTGGGTGTGGTTGTGATGGTGTTGGGTGGTGGTGGAGGTTGTGGTTGTGGTGGTGGTTGTGGTGGTGGTTGTGATGGTGGTTGTGGTGGTGGTGGAGGTTGTGGTTGTGGTGGTGGTTGTGGTGGTGGTTGTGGTTGTGATGGTGGTTGTGGTGGTGGTGGAGGTTGTGGTTGTGGTGGTGGTGGTTGTGGTTGTGGTTGTGATGGTGGTTGTGGTTGTGGTGGTGGTTGTGGTTGTGGTGGTGGTTGTGGTGGTGGTGGTGGTTGTGGTTGTGGTGGTGGTTGTGGTGGTGGTGGTGGTTGTGGTGGTGGTGGTGGTTGTGGTTGTGGTGGTGGTGGTTGTGGTTGTGGTTGTGGTGGTGGTTGTGGTTGTGGTGGTGGTTGTGGTTGTGGTGGTGGTTGTGGTGGTGGTTGTGGTGGTGGTTGTGGTGGTGGTGGAGGTTGTGGTTGTGGTGGTGGTTGTGGTGGTGGTTGTGGTTGTGGTGGTGGTTGTGTGGTGGTGGTGGTTGTGGTGGTGGTGGTGGTTGGGTTGTGGTGGTGGTGGTTGTGGTTGTGGTTGTGATGGTGGTTGTGGTTGTGGTGGTGGTTGTGGTTGTGGTGGTGGTTGTGGTGGTGGTGGTGGTTGTGGTGGTGGTTGTGGTGGTGGTTGTGGTTGTGGTTGTGATGGGTGGTTGTGGTTGTGGTGGTGGTTGTGGTGGTGGTTGTGGTGGTGGTTGTGGTGGTGGTGGTTGTGGTTGTGGTGGTGGTTGTGGTGGTGGTGGTGGTGGTGGTTGTGGTTGTGGTGGTGGTTGTGGTTGTGGTGGTGGTTGTGGTTGTGGTGGTGGTTGTGGTTGTGGTTGTGGTGGTGGTTGTGGTGGTGGTGGTGGTAGAGGTTGTGGTTGTGGTGGTGGTTGTGGTTGTGGTTGTGATGGTGGTTGTGGTGGTGGTTGTGGTGGTGGTTGTGGTGGTGGTTGTGGTGGTGGTGGTTGTGGTGGTGGTTGTGGTGGTGGTGGTGGTGGTGGAGGTTGTGATGGTGGTTGTGGTTGTGGTGGTGGTGGTTGTGGTTGTGGTGGTGGTTGTGGTGGTGGTGGTGGAGGTTGTGATGGTGGTTGTGGTTGTGGTGGTGGTTGTGGTTGTGGTGGTGGTGGTGGTTGTGGTGGTGGTTGTGGTGGTGGTTGTGGTTGTGATGGTGGTTGTGGTTGTGGTGGTGGTTGTGGTGGTGGTGGTGTGGTGGTGGAGGTTGTGATGGTGGTTGTGGTTGTGGTGGTGGTTGTGGTTGTGGTGGTGGTTGTGGTTGTGGTGGTGGTGGTGGTGGTGGTTGTGGTTGTGATGGTGGTTGTGGTTGTGGTGGTGGTTGTGGTTGTGGTGGTGGTTGTGGTGGTGGTGGTGGTGGAGGTTGTGATGGTGGTTGTGGTTGTGTGGTGGTGGTGGTGGTGGTTGTGGTTGTGGTGGTGGTTGTGGTGGTGGTGGTGGTTGTGGTTGTGATGGTGGTTGTGGTTGTGGTGGTGGTTGTGGTTGTGGTGGTGGTTGTGGTGGTGGTGGTGGTGGTGGTGGTGGTGGAGGTTGTGATGGTGGTTGTGGTTGTGGTGGTGGTTGTGGTGGTGGTTGTGGTGGTGGTTGTGGTGGTGGTTGTGGTTGTGGTGGTGGTTGTGGTGGTGGTGGTGGTTGTGGTTGTGATGGTGGTTGTGGTGTGGTGGTGGTTGTGGTTGTGGTTGTGGTGGTGGGGGTGGTTGTGGTTGTGGTGGTGGTTGTGGTGGTGGTTGTGGTTGTGATGGTGGTTGTGGTTGTGGTGGTGGTTGTGGTGGTGGTGGTGGTGGTTGTGGTTGTGGTTGTGGTGGTGGTGGTGGTTGTGGTTGTGGTGGTGGTGGTGGTTGTGGTTGTGGTGGTGGTGGTGGAGGTTGTGATGGTGGTTGTGGTTGTGGTGGTGGTGTTGTGGTGTGGTTGTGGTGTGGTGGTTGTGGTGGTGGTTGTGGTGGTGGTGGTGGTTGTGGTTGTGGTGGTGGTGGAGGTTGTGGTTGTGGTTGTGGTTGTGGTGGTAGTTGTTTGTGGTGGTTGTGGTTGTGGTGGTGGTGGTTGTGGTGGTTGTGGTAGTTGTGGTTGTGGTGGTTGTGGTGGTGGTGGTGGTGGTGGTGTTGGTGGTGGTGGTTGTGGTGGTGGTTGAGGTAGTTGTGGTTGTGGTTGTAGTGGTTGTGGTTGTGGTGGTTGTGGTTGTTGTGGTGGTTGTGGTTGTGGTGGTTGTGGTTGTGGTGGTTGCCGGGGGAGGGTAGTGGTGGCGGGTGTCCACCAGCCTGGCCAACCCCACTGGGGTTTATATCCCGGTCCACACGGTAGTGTGGATTGATTAACGACGCTTGGCTTACCTGTTCTCCTGGTGAGGGTGAGGCCAGGGTGTAGAGGGCAGGGGAGGTGTAGAGAGGCAGAGAGGGTGTAGAGAGGCAGAGAGGGTGTAGAGGGAGGTAAAGTAAGATGTAGTGTAACGCCTGGAGAGTACACCCATGACTCACCATGGGAACGTCCTGTAAGATCAGCCTGTCACCTCAGATTCAGCGGATTTATAGTTTTGTGAATTTCATAATTTGTTCTCAATAAACTCATGTTAAACTTCCCATCTGTGTCAATTGTTGCCTGGATATAGTTTGCTAACAACCGTCCCATAATTATTGACAGTTAAAGAAAGAGTACTCTCCAAGTCAAGCAATGTTTCTTGCCTCATTGCTTGACGAACAAGGCAGATGGTGGCAGCGTTTTAATCCTGTGTAGCATTTCCTTGTTGGAAGTGTACCTTTGGTTCCGGTACAAACCATCTTGAGGTTATCTTGAGATGATTTCGGGGCTTTTTAGTGTCCCCGCGGCCGGTCCTCGACCAGGCCTCCACCCCCAGGAAGCAGCCCGTGACAGCTGACTAACACCCAGGTACCTATTTTACTGCTAGGTAACAGGGGCATAGGGTGAAAGAAACTCTGCCCATTGTTTCTCGCCGGCGCCTGGATCGAACCCGGACCACAGGATCACAAGTCCACCGTGCTGTCCGCTCGGCCGACCGGCTCCCTGAATATTTCAATATGTGATACTGAAATATTTAGTGTACAAATTTAGCAGAGTTACATTAATATTTTATTTTTAGTTTATATGCATAGTGGTGTTACAGTAGAGGGGGGGAGGGTGGGGGTTAAGGAAGAGGGGCAGTGGGGGTAGGGGAAGTAAGGGGTCAGAGGGACGGTTATAGGACCAACGGTTGAGATGACTATCCCTCTCTCCCTTCCTCTCTTCCTTCCTCTCTTCCGCCTCCTCCCCCTCCCCTCACTTCCTTCTTCCGCCCCTATCACCTGTTGCAGTATGCTTCATTGCTTCCTCCCCCCCCTCCCTCTCTGCGTCACCCCCCCTCTCTGCGTCACCCCCCTCTCTCTGCGTCACCCCCCTCTCTCTGCGTCACCCCCCCTCTCTCTGCGTCACCCCCCTCATCTGCGTCACCCCCCCCCACCCAAAAAGGACTCCATGCCCACTCTTCATTCATAAATATTGGGGGCGGGGGTACCTTACGATGATGAATTCAGGGCTCAACGTCCCCAGGGCCCGGTCCCCGACCAATCCATCCTGGTGGATAAAGAACAGGGGGGGAGGGGTATGGATCACGTGACACAGGTGTATGTTGTTTAAGATTCGCTACCTGGAACATAAAGTTCCAAGTAGCACGGGCTATGGTGATCCCGTAGTGGACTTTTTGCACAGGTGTACTGGGGAAAGAGTACAGAAACTCACCTAATAAGGTATCGCAGCCCGTCCTCCGAACAATGACCCCAAAGACCATTCCATCCACCCGCCAAACCCCCAGGTGTTTATGAATGAAAAACGGTTTACACACGACTCACAACTGCTGACGTTCGAACACTTCCGGAACAAGTGCTTCACTGACGACTTGTGTTCGAACCACAACGCTCTAAATGCTTCACCCACGTACTACAAATACAAATAATCGCCAACAGAACCTAAACACTAACCTAACCTATGTCTATATATGCACAATATGCTAATATATTATATTATTAATTAATATTTGAGAAAATTCCTGTTTTTGCATGTTAAAATTGATGAACGTGTCTGTGGGGTCGACCGCTGGATGGAATGGACTTGAATCGAGGACGGGTTCTCCATATCCCTACACCTGTTTCTCCCAACTGTTCCACCCGTCCTCTCCGTTAAAAAAAAACACATTTTGCCGGAATCGACTAATCCGTTAAAAATGCGACGTATTAGTCAAAACAAAAGCCGTGAAATATTGCCGTATTCTCGGCTTCGCTAAGTTAGGAGTGTTGTTCGGGATCATACGTTTCAGGTTAGGCAAAACAGTTGCATTTTTAACGTAGTGGCGCATCGTGAGAGAGCGGGGGGCTTGTATAGGAGCTCAATGTATTTTTATGTAGTGATGACGGGACCAGACGTGTGGGGGGTGAGAATGTGGGGGTGTACACCCCCACCAGCACCCCACAACCCCCACCAGCACCCCAGGAGCACACCCAAGGGCATGTGGGCACGATAAGCGTGTGTGGGGGCGGCTACTATAGCAGGCGCGGGGCGGAGCAATACCTGTTGCATACGGGAATGATACAGGAAGTGGCGCCGAGGTGTGGGAGTGGGGAACGCCGCACCACACAGGACATTGTGTCGGGCGGGGGCATGACACGCCAGGGTAGGGGGTAGGAGGGTTAGGGGGTGACAAGCCAAGGGTAGGGGGTACGAGGGTAGGGAGTGACAAGCCAAGGGTAGGGGGTAGGAGGGTAGGGGATAGGAGGGTAGGGGATAACAAGCCAAGGGTAGGGGGTGACAAGCCAAGGGTAGGGGATGACACGCCAAGGGTAGGGGGTAGGAGGTAGGGGGTGACAAGCCAAGGATAGGGGTAGGAGGGTAGGGGTGACAAGCCAAGGGTAGGGGATAGGAGGGTAGGGGATGACAAGCCAAGGGTAGGGGTGACAAGCCAAGGGTAGGGGTAGGAGGGTAGGGGATGACACGCCAAGGGTAGGGGGTTGGAGGGTAGGGGGTGACAAGCCAAGGGTAGGGGGTAGGAGGGTAGGGAGTGACAAGCCAAGGGTAGGGGTAAGAGGGTAGGGATGACAAGCCAAGGGTAGGGGGTAGGGGGTGACAAGCCAAGGGTAGGGGTAGGAGAGTTGGGGGTGACAAGCCAAGGGTAGGGGATATGAGGGTAGGGGGTGACAAGCCAAGGGTAGGGGATGACAAGCCAAGGGTAGGGGATGACAAGCCAAGGGTAGGGGACAGGTAAGGGAGTTTGTATGTAAGCGGCCGAGAGACCAACAGCAGTTTATTACCCAATAACAAGTCTGGTTGTTATCTTATAAGTCTGGTTGTTATCATATATATCACTTTGAGGACCCCAATATTATCGCCCATATGATTCATACACTTAATTGTGCCGCCGTCAGCCCCTCGCCTCTCATAACACTGTATTTCTTACCTAACACGGGATCGCCATAGCCCGTGCTGCTTGGAACTTTTTGTTCCAGGCAGCGAATCTTAAACAACAACAATCTTGCATAAACTTTTACAAAAATAATCATACAAAACTGTATTTATATTTCACATGTACTTCCTCATGTGTGGAAATGTACACATGAGTATTGTACATATTTATATTTGAAGGGAAGATTTGTTTTAGGCTTATTTGAATTATGTATTGAAGGGGTTGATTGTCATCTGGTTTGATCTTAGCTCTTGGGCCACGTGCTGTGGGAGTGGGCGTTCCACTGTGGGTGGTCTTTCTAACATTGGGTCTTCTAACATTGGGTCTTCTAACATTGGGTCTTCTAACATTGGGTCTTCTAACATTGGGTCTTCTAACATTGGGTCTTCTAACATTGGGTCTTAAGCTAACATTGGGTCTCCTACCTGGACCTACTCCTACCTACTTAAGGCACCTGGACATTTATACACCTGCCCTAGACTATATGAAGGGTTACACAGCTGTGTGTCAAGAGCCAGGTGTGTGATACTAAGGTACCTGGACATTTATACACCTGCCCTAGACTATATGAAGGGTTACACAGCTGTGTGTCAAGAGCCAGGTGTGTGATACTAAGGTACCTGGACATTTATACACCTGCCCTAGACTATATGAAGCGTTACACAGTGTGTGTCAAGAGCCAGGTGTGTGATACTAAGGCACCTGGACATTTATACACCTGCCCTAGACTATATGAAGCGTTACACAGTGTGTGTCAAGAGCCAGGTGTGTGATACTAAGGTACCTGGACATTTATACACCTGCCCTAGACTATATAAAGGGTTACACAGCTGTGTGTCAAGAGCCAGGTGTGTGATACTAAGGTACCTGGACATTTATACACCTGCCCTAGACTATATGAAGCGTTACACAGTGTGTGTCAAGAGCCAGGTGTGTGATACTAAGGCACCTGGACATTTATACACCTGCCCTAGTCTATGTGGAGTACAGTGTGTCAAAAAGCTAGCTACGTGATGCTAAAAAATCCCCATCACACAGGATGGTTAGTCATATAGAGGCATATGATCCCTTGAGGTGCTTCCGGGCTTAGCGTCCCCGCCCGGTCGTCGACCAGGCCTCCTAGTTGCTGGACTGATCAACCAGGCTGTTGTCAACACCAGAGTGTTCTCTATTGAAAACTCCTCCCCATTCTCCCATAAAACAAAAACTCTACGGGGATTGCTTGACACATTTCACTAATAGTTACCAAAACATTGTTGAATAATTACAGTAACTATAAGGTTGAAAGTACCATATAGTTACCATAGAGTCCATCATGGTGGTTCATCATTGAATGATGAACCACCAGAAAGTACCAATATGTAGTGATGGACCACCAGAAAGTACCAATATGTAGTGATGGACCACCAGAAAGTACCAATATGTAGTGATGGACCATCAGAAAGTACCAATATGTAGTGATGGACCATCAGAAAGTACCAATATGTAGTGATGGACCATCAGAAAGTACCAATCTGTAGTGATAGACCACCAGAAAGTACCAATATTTCCTGGTGTTGACATAATTGTGGTAGTGGTGGTGGTGGTGTTAATCTAGTGGTTGTGGTGGTGGGTGATGGCAGTGAATGAAGCAGGTGTGTGTGTATATGTCTCTCCGTGAACCCACACACCTGACTCACTCACCCTTGGCGTCTCACAACAGGTGTTTAAACCCCCCCAAGAAGCTCCCGTACCAAAGCAGCCATACTTGCAAGTCCTTCAACATGTGATAGATCAAGGGCCTGTACATGTGATAGAACAAGAGCCTGTACATGTGATAGATCAAGGGCCTGTACATGTGATAGATCAAGAGCCTGTACATGTGATAGATCAAGGGCCTGTACATGTGATAGATCAAGAGCCTGTACATGTGATAGATCAAGGGCCTGTACATGTGATAGATCAAGAGCCTGTACATGTGATAGATCAAGGGCCTGTACATGTGATAGAACAAGAGCCTGTACATGTGATAGATCAAGGGCCTGTACATGTGATAGATCAAGAGCCTGTACATGTGATAGATCAAGAGCCTGTACATGTGATAGATCAAGAGCCTGTACCTCTCTCTGGAATCTCAAAGACACACGTACAGAAACGCACAAGTTTTGTCCTGTTTCATCTCTCATGCGCAGCATCCAGCACCAGGGATGCTGCGACAGGTGGTAGAGATGATGGGGATGGGGGGGATGATGGGGGATGGGGGGATGATGGGGGATGGGGGGGTGATGGGGGATGGGGGGGATGATGGGGGATGGGGGGATGGGGCCCTGAAGGACGCCCCCATCCACTTACTACAATAATAACAAACCCTTCACCCATCTTCCTGCGCCATGGTCAACATCTTCATCTTGAAGAGGTTGACGAACACCTTTTTTTAGGTTGACGAATCTCTTTTTTAGGTTGACGAACCTCTTTTTTAGGTTGACGAACCTCTTTTTTAGGTTGACGAACCTCTTTTTTAGGTTGACGAACCTCTTTTTTTTAGGTTGACGAACCTCTTTTTTTAGGTTGACGCACCTCTTTTTTAGGTTGACGAACCTCTTTTTTAGGTTGACGAACCTCTTTTTTTAGGTTGACGCACCTCTTTTTTAGGTTGACGAACACCTTTTTTTAGGTTGACGAATCTCTTTTTTAGGTTGACGAACCTCTTTTTTAGGTTGACGAACCTCTTTTTTAGGTTGACGCACCTCTTTTTTAGGTTGACGAACCTCTTTTTTAGGTTGACGAACCTCTTTTTTAGGTTGACGAACCTCTTTTTTAGGTTGACGAACCTCTTTTTTAGGTTGACGAACCTCTTTTTTTAGGTTGACGAACCTCTTTTTTAGGTTGACGAACCTCTTTTTAGGAATCTCATGTCCTCAAGTTGCAAGAAATTGTTGTATCGGGAGCCGGTCGGCCGAGCGGACAGCACGCTGGACTTGTGATCCTGTGGTCCCGGGTTCGATCCCGGGCGCCGGCGAGAAACAATGGGCAGAGTTTTCTTTCACCCTATGCCTCTGTTACCTAGCAGTAAATAGGTACCTGGGAGTTAGTCAGCTGTCACGGGCTGCTTCCTGGGGGTGGAGGCCTGGTCGAGGACCGGGCCGCGGGGATCCTTATCCATTGCAGCTGGTTAAGGGAGGAGATGGGGAGAGAGGGGGAGAGAGGGGGGAGGAAGGAGAGACAGAGGGAGGGGGGAGAGACAGGGGGGGGAGAGACAGGGGGGGGGGGGAGAGACAGAGGGGGGGAGGGTTCGATAAAACCCACCCCATCACAAGTGGTGTCATTCATTCAGTACCTTCTCAGACATGACTGATACACCAAGTGTTCTATCTGTCTCAAGCCTCGACCTGCCCCTCTCCTTATCTCTTGCCCTCCTCTCCTCCTCCCCCTTCTTCTACCCCCTCTCCCCCCCTCCCTCGCTCCCCCCCCCCTCTTCTACCGCCTCTCCCTCACCCCCCCCCCTCCATCCACACTCCCTTCTGGTCACTTGTTTCTTCAAGGATCTAAGACGCAGATCAGAGGCATGGTCATCACTTCTGACAAGTGTCATTCAGTGGTCCACACCTGCTGCTTCGTGACACACCTGTCGCCCACCGCTGGCTGCTCCACACCTGTTATCGTTACGGGGCTATAATGCCCCGTCACTGACACCTGTTTCCCCCAGTTAACAATCCCAATCATTAGAACAAAAATAAATTGATTGTGTTGGGGACAGGCAGCCAGTGTACATATACATCTTAGGCTTATATCGAGGTCCCCCTTCCCCCTCCCCCCCTGCAAGGCCGAATTACTGACCCCTTCCAGAATGCAGCCCCATACAAGCTGATTAACTCCTGGGTTCCTACTTGCTGCTAGGTGAACAGGTGCATTAGGTGGCAGGAAACGCGCCCAACCCTCGAACGAGAACGAACCCGGGTGTACCAGCCCAGCGTGGAGTCTGGTGCTCCTCGCATCACATCAATTTATCTAAGAAATCTTGTAGATATACTGATGGAAAAAGTTTATGTGAGACAGACTTATCACTTGGTGTAAAGTATTGCGTCGTGAGACATGTCTGGGAACTGCGGGCTCACCATAGCCCGTGCTACCTGGAACTTTTACTTCCGGGGAGCGAATCTTAAACAACAACAACAACAGCATGTTCAGGAGCCCCCGAATTCCTTCCTGCTAACATGATAAGCATTTTGTTGACCAGACCACACACTAGAAGTTGAAGGGAAGACGACGTTTCGGTCCGTCCTGGACCATTCTCAAGTCGATTGTGACCATTTTGAGATCTTGAGGTTATCTTGAGATGATTTCAGGCTTTAATGTCCCCGCGGCCCGGTCCTCGACCAGGCCTCCACCCCCAGGAAGCAGCCCGTGACAGCTGACTAGCACCCAGGTACCTATTTTACTGCTAGGTAACAGGGGCATAGGGTGAAAGAAACTCTGCCCATTGTTTCTCGCCGGCGCCCGGGATCGAACCCGGGACCACAGGATCACAAGTCCAGTGTGCAGTCCGCTCGGCCGACCGGCTCCGACCATTCTCCCAATCGACTTGAGAATGGTCCAGGACGGACCGAAACGTCGTCGTCCCTTCACCTTCTAGTGTGTGGTCTGGTCAACACACTTTATTGTTCACTCTTTTCAGATGAGTCTCAGTATGCACCCTAACTACTCACTAGGACATTGATTTTTGGTCTAAGGTCCGTAATAATCTTTCTTATTCTCGCTTCTGGATTTGACAAAATGCACAAAGTCCAGCTCATACTTAATATCTAATATCCCGGGTTCGATCCCAGGCGCCGGCGAGAAACAATGGGCAGAGTTTCTTTCACCCTATGCCCCTGTTACCTAGCAGTAAAATAGGTACCAGGGTGTTAGTCAGCTGTCACGGGCTGCTTCCTGGGGGTGGAGGCCTCGTCGAGGACCGGGCCGCGAGGACACTAAAGCCCCGAAATCATCTCAAGATAACCTCAAGATAACACCTCTGGCTGGTGTCACGGGCTGCTTCCTGGGGGTGGAGGCCTGGTTGAGGACCGGGCCGCGAGGACACTAAAGCCCCGAAATCATCTCAAGATAACCTCAAGATAAT
>NC_091239.1:14450181-14452681 GCF_040958095.1 Procambarus clarkii | reverse complement strand
CATATGAAAGTTCAATTCATAACAGCTAGCAAAACAAACTCATAATGACTGAATTACATGCCCAAATACAACACAAAGCGACACTAACTACAAACAAACAAACAAAAACATTCAACTTACGTAAAGTGATAAAGTAGAGTCAAATTTTATAACTTTACCTTACATACCCAAAAGCTAATTCGAAATTACAATAAAATCTACAAACTTTCAGAAAACTTATACAAGATCAAACCATCAAAAACCACCTTTTAGATCACCAATTACACACATTGTTAAGAAAGAAATATTACACAAAACTCATCTCCAAATGTGATAATATATGTCCTAATTAAACAAATATATGTGATAATATATGTCCTAATTAAACAAATATATGTGATAATATATGTCCTAATTAAACAAATATATGTGATAATATATGTCCTAATTAAACAAATATATGTGATAATATATGTCCTAATTAAACAAATATATGTGATAATATATGTCCTAATTAAACAAATATATGTGATAATATATGTCCTAATTAAACAAATATAAAACTGAAAAAAAAATCGACATTGAAAATGAGTTTCGAACATACAAATCTTTTTTTTTATCTTTATTTAAAAAAGTACAATATAAGTTACATATACATAAGTGTTACAAGGCAATTATACATTACAATTCTTAGTGAACAAAACTTACAGTAAAATACAGGGGAAATATTACATTTATATATTTTATATAAGCCTCAGTAAACCAATTTCAGGAGGAACCAAAGCATATAATAATGCCCCCCCCCTCCTCCATGAACTGTAAATGAAAACAAACGATTTACAGTGATTTACAAAGTACATATATATATGTATACACATAAGCAGCTGACCCATCATCACAGCTCCCTGATATAAACGTCACATTATTTCCAAAATAAAATTTAAAGATTCAAATGAAAATATAAAACTCCCGAAGGGGGCATATATATATCATATAACCAAAAATAGAGTTCGGGGAAGGCAGAGAGGAGGTTATATCACGTGGCATGATAGCCAACGCGGGAGCACGATAGCATTTACTGTCATGGGGGTTCCAAGAAGTCTCAGCCACCACTGATAAATGTCACTACTGACAAACACCACTCAACCCCACCACTGGTTAGACATGAGCCGGGGTTGTACATGGTGGTGGCTGCTCCTGCAGCTGCTACTTGTTGGCTGGTGAGGCTAGTCCCAGCTGCTACTTGTAGCCTAGTAAGGCTAGTCCCAGCTGCTACTTGTAGCCTAGTAAGGCTAGTCCCAGCTGCTACTTGTAGCCTAGTAAGGCTAGTCCCAGCTGCTGCTTGTAGCCTAGTAAGGCTAGTCCTAGCTGGTACTTGTAGCCTAGTAAGGCTAGTCCCAGCTGCTGCTTGTAGCCTAGTAAGGCTAGTCCCAGCTGCTACTTGTAGCCTAGTAAGGCTAGTCCCAGCTGCTGCTTGTAGCCTAGTAAGGCTAGTCCTAGCTGGTACTTGTAGACTAGTAAGGCTAGTCCCAGCTGCTACTTGTAGCCTAGTAAGGCTAGTCCCAGCTGCTACTTGTAGCCTAGTAAGGCTAGTCCCAGCTGCTGCTTGTAGCCTAGTAAGGCTAGTCCCAGCTGCTACTTGTAGCCTAGTAAGGCTAGTCCCAGCTGCTACTTGTAGCCTAGTAAGGCTAGTCCCAGCTGCTACTTGTAGCCTAGTAAGGCTAGTCCCAGCTGCTACTTGTAGCCTAGTAAGGCTAGTCCCAGCTGGTACTTGTAGCCTAGTAATACTTGAAGAAATACAATCAAAGCAATATAAGGAGTATCCTCCCTCGGACGGGACAGAACTGGTTGGGCACATTTTCTTTCCTCTGATGCTTCCGTTCACCTAGCAGCAAATAGGTACCCCCGGGGAGTTAGACAACTGTTGTGGGTTGCTAAATCACATGATTAAGTCACCTGTCAGGGAGCCCGGTGGCTGAGCGGACTGAACACTGGACGCGTGATCCTGTGGTCCCGGATTCGATCCCGGGTGTGGATGTGTGGAGGAGCCACACATCTCAGAAGGTCTCCCGGCTTTCTTATTCTTCCTAAGGTCTTTTTTTCTCCTTTGTAAAGTCTGTAGAAATCACAATTGGACAGGTATATCCGCGTCCACTCGAGCTTGTCTATAGGTTGTCTATAGTTCTGTCTACAGTTCCTTCTATAGATTGTTCTCAAGAGAGGCCAATCTCGGCATGATCTAGCGGTTTCGTTCATTTGGTAACCATTAAACGGCCTCTTGAAGGAGATAAGAAGAGGGGACCAGTAAGGCGGAAGAGGACTAAGATGGGGGAATTAAATTTTGAAATGTAGAATTCAAAGAATGAAATAATTAACAATAGGAAGTATCAGTTGAAGGATATGAGGTTATGAGGGCTCGCGAGGTGGCAATATTACTGTTATTACTGCTGCTGCTGCTGCTGCTGTTGCTGTTTCTGCTGCTACTTCTGCTGCTGCTTCTACTATTCCTACTGTTTCTGCT
>NC_091239.1:14425181-14445181 GCF_040958095.1 Procambarus clarkii | reverse complement strand
CAACAAAATAAAATAGTAGATATTTATATATCTACTATGATATATCTATATCTATCTATATATCTATTATGTCAGGGTGCACGTTGCAAAGAGAGGAGAGATTACAACATGAGACCACTACCAAAATCTTTTCCCCAGGATTCACCCACCATTTACGTGTCCATTTACGAAACCTGTAGATCTTTCCTCAACATGGCGGCTTTGTTTACATATATTTACAACAGCTGATGAGTTCCGGAGCACTACGAGGTTGTTTTACAACAATAATAACCTCGGGTTGTGAAGTTTTCAAGCTCGTTAAGTGTTTAATAAATACAGATTAAGTGGGGGTTATTGAGAAAAGATGCACTGGTTTCGTCAGTGAACAGGTAAGATGAACGCCCTGGCGACACATAACTTACTGTAATGGGGCAGTGACAAAACCCTTCTCTAAGGGAGTATACAGCATACAACACTTGTATACAAATATACATAAATGTATGAATGATGTATAGCAGGAACGATAAACTAATTTGATAATGAGCTGAGGTGAGCTGAGGTAAGCTAAACTAATCTAACCTAACTTAACCTAACCTAACCTAACCTAACCTAACCTAACCTAACCTAATCTAACCTAACCTTGTCTAAACTAACCTAACCTTGTCTAAACTAACCTAACCTTGTCTAACCTAACCTAACCTTGTCTAACCTAACCTAACCTAACCTAATCTAACCTAATCTAATCTAACCTAATCTAATCTAACCTAACCTTGTCTAACCCTAACCTAACCTAACCTAACTTAACCTAACCTAACCTAACCTAACCTAACCTAACCTAACCTAACCTAACCTAACCTAACTTAACCTAACCTAACCTAACCCCGGGAGCCAGCACCTGCCCCATTAACGAGGAAGGTTTAAATGCTCTATCAGTAAACTATGAATGAAAGGGGCGAGTACCATATTAGTAAACAATTAGTTAGGAATGAATACCCTATTCGCAAATATCTTATCCTTCTTTCGAAAACCAATTTTGAGAGCTGGTCCACGGAACACAGATCTTAATAAATCAGTAGAGGTCTTTAAAAGCAAATGTCGTAGTGAACAATATGGTTATGTAACAAGTTCATCTGTTCAGTGTTTGAACAAATGAACAAGTTGTCTTAAAGGGTTAGAATAGTTTGATATATTCCATCATTGTTTATGTATAGATATATCTCAATACGCCAGGATAACAAGGATAGCCCACACCCACACCACGGACCCCACACACACCCACACCACGGACCCCACACACACCCACACCACGGACCCCACACACACCCACACCACGGACCCCACACACACCCACACCACGGACCCCACACACACCCACACCACGGACCCCACACACACCCACACCACGGACCCCACACACACCCACACCACGGACCCCACACACACCCACACCACGGACCCCACACACACCCACACCACGGACCCCACACACACCCACACCACGGACCCCACACACACCCACACCACGGACCCCCACACACACCCACACCACGGACCCCCCCCCCACATACACCCACACCACGGACCCCACACACACCCACACCCACGCCCACGCCCACACCACCAAACACACCAATAACATCTCTACCCCACCCCCACTCAGCCAACCCCCATCTTCAGCCCCGTGTTGCAAATCATGCGCAGTGGAGGAGTCCAGCAACTGGCTCCAAGCTGGGCGCCTTCAATGGGCCTTTTACTCTCCAATTTGGACGCTCCACAATGGCCAAGACGGCGCGCTCACAAATGGTTTTCTTTGACGCCAGGCCCGGCCATTCTACTTTTTTTATTCATCCTCCCCCCCCACGCGGCTTTTGAATCGTAAGATCCCGGTCATCTTTATGGAGGAGATTCACGTCTGGCAGTTCTGCTTCACAAGGTCGCAAGGAGCGTTCATTGTAGCGGGGGCCGGGTGCGCATTGTAGATCGTAGGGGCATTCATTGTACGTGATCGCTGCCAGTAATCCTGGTCGTGTTATTCACAGTCAGTAGCGACGCTGGCTCGCTCTGTTTGTCGCCAACCCCTGCTGCTGCTGCTGCTGCTGCTGCGGCTGCTGCTGCTGCTGCTGCTGCGGCTGCTGCTGCTGCTGCTGCTGCTGCGGCTGCTGCTGCTGCGGCTGCTGCTGCTGCGGCTGCTGCTGCGGCTGCTGCTGCTGCTGCGGCTGCTGCTGCTGCTGCTGCTGCTGCGGCTGCTGCGGCTGCTGCGGCTGCTGCTGCTGCTGCTGCTGCGGCGGCGGCGGCGGCTGCTGCTGCGGCTGCTGCGGCTGCTGCTGCTGCTGCTGCTGCGGCGGCGGCGGCTACAGGTGGCGAAGGCTTACCATGAGCTATGGGAAGGGAAAGCTCTCAGCCAGCTAACAGGAGTCAGCAGTCGTCTGCTCCTGTACCCTCCTGTGTAAAACTAGTAGGGTAAGGCTTACCATGAGCTATGGGAAGGGAAAGCTCTCAGCCAGCTAACAGGAGTCAGCAGTCGTCTGCTCCTGTACCCTCCTGTGTAAAACTAGTAGGGTAAGGCTTACCATGAGCTATGGGAAGGGAAAGCTCTCAGCCAGCTAACAGGAGTCAGCAGTCGTCTGCTCCTGTACCCTCCTGTGTAAAACTAGTAGGGTAAGGCTTACCATGAGCTATGGGAAGGGAAAGCTCTCAGCCAGCTAACAGGAGTCAGCAGTCGTCTGCTCCTGTACCCTCCTGTGTAAAACTAGTAGGGTAAGGCTTACCATGAGCTATGGGAAGGGAAAGCTCTCAGCCAGCTAACAGGAGTCAGCAGTCGTCTGCTCCTGTACCCTCCTGTGTAAAACTAGTAGGGTAAGGCTTACCATGAGCTATGGGAAGGGAAAGCTCTCAGCCAGCTAACAGGAGTCAGCAGTCGTCTGCTCCTGTACCCTCCTGTGTAAAACTAGTAGGGTAAGGCTTACCATGAGCTATGGGAAGGGAAAGCTCTCAGCCAGCTAACAGGAGTCAGCAGTCGTCTGCTCCTGTACCCTCCTGTGTAAAACTAGTAGGGTAAGGCTTACCATGAGCTAAGGGAAGGGAAAGCTCTCAGCCAGCTAACAGGAGTCAGCAGTCGTCTGCTCCTGTACCCACCTGTGTAAAACTAGTAGGGTAAGGCTTACCATGAGCTATGGGAAGGGAAAGCTCTCAGCCTGCTTACAGGAGTCAGCAGTCGTCTGCTCCTGTACCCTCCTGTGTAAAACTAGTAGGGTAAGGCTTACCATGAGCTATGGGAAGGGAAAGCTCTCAGCCTGCTTACAGGAGTCAGCAGTCGTCTGCTCCTGTACCCTCCTGTGTAGTAAACAAAACAGGTGCAACAATGAACAGGTGTAGCAACAGGCGAATAACTTATACACAAATGCGTATAATTTAAAGCCCCCAGAACAGCTGAAGAAATACCCATTCAACTCACTACGGTCACGACTACTCAATGAACTGATTCATTGTTTTCCATCAATGGCCAGTCACGTAAACTTATGAATGAACAAAGGATTTGACGGAGTAAATAAACGCGTTACAAATTCGACGTGTGAGTAAAATTCAAACACCGTAAGAATGACGTCTTGTATACATACGACTAACTAGAGGGACATGAACTTGGGCTTCCTGAGCCTTACTGGTGCGAGTAAATGTCATTTATACGGGGCTTTAAATTTAAGTATGTCTCCAGCAGTTTTTGTGCCGTAGTAAAGTGCGTAAAAACTTAGAAGATGCGTAAAGTGTGAGGACAGGTTGAAATGAAACGCGCGCACACACACACACGCACGCACGCTCGCGCATGCGCGCACACACACACACACACTTGTTGACGGTTGAGAGGCGGGACCCAAAGAGCCAGAGCTCAACCCCCGCAAGCACAATTAGGTGAGTACACACACACACACACACACACTTGTTGACGGTTGAGAGGCGGGACCAAAGAGCCAAAGCTCAACCCCCGAAAGCACAAGTAGATGAGTACACACACACACACACTCATACCCCCCCCCCCCACACCCTCCCCCACACACCCATCTACCCCCACACACACCCCTCCCCCCCCCCCCAACACACACACCCCCACCCCCACACACATCCTCTCTCACCCCCACCCATCCACCCCCACACACCCCCCCCCCCACCCACTCCCCCCCCAACACACACACACCCTCCCCCCCTCACCAAGCACTCCTCGCGTGACCAGCAAATAGTGCCATTCTGGGCACTCCTCGCCCCACTACCCTCATGGCAGGCACTTGCCCCAACTTCACCCCCATGAGGGCCGTGAAAGGCAACTGAAGACATCACTTAAGTAACCTCCATTGAGAACGAGAGGGGAGGAGAGAGATACATTCCCCTCTGACACACTACGCCCTCACTTGTCTTATCACAACCGTCACAGTACTTGTGTGGCGTATTAAGGCATCACTGGAGCCCTCTCCTGGGCCCCACCAGCGCCAATATTGCACAATAACACCTTTTGAGATGTACTTGTGTAGTGTCTGTAAGGGTCTCAGGCTCATTCAGAAAAGTATCAAGTCGTGGGAGCGTCTTCACTATATTACGACATATAGGATGCTGATGCTGGCCTCCTATACTAGCCTCCTATACTAGCCTCCTATACTAGCCTTCTATACTAGCTTCCTATACTAGCCTTCTATACTAGCCTTCTATACTAGCCTCCTATACTAGCCTTCTATACTAGCCTCCTATACTAGCCTCCTATACTAGCCTCCTATACTAGCCTTCTATACTAGCCTCCTATACTAGCCTCCTATACTAGCCTTCTATACTAGCCTCCTATACTAGCCTCCTATACTAGCCTCCTATACTAGCCTCCTATACTAGCCTCCTATACTAGCCTCCTATACTAGCCTCCTATACTAGCCTCCTATACTAGCCTTCTATACTAGCCTCCTATACTAGCCTCCTATACTAGCTTCCTATACTAGCCTTCTATACTAGCCTTCTATACTAGCCTCCTATACTAGCCTTCTATACTAGCCTTCTATACTAGCCTCCTATACTAGCCTCCTATACTAGCCTCCTATACTAGCCTCCTATACTAGCCTTCTATACTAGCCTCCTATACTAGCCTCCTATACTAGCCTTCTATACTAGCCTCCTATACTAGCCTCCTATACTAGCCTCCTATACTAGCCTTCTATACTAGCCTCCTATACTAGCCTCCTATACTAGCCTTCTATACTAGCCTCCTATACTAGCCTCCTATACTAGCCTCCTATACTAGCCTTCTATACTAGCCTCCTATACTAGCCTCCTATACTAGCTTCCTATACTAGCCTCCTATACTAGCCTCCTATACTAGCCTCCTATACTAGCCTCCTATACTAGCCTCCTATACTAGCTTCCTATACTAGCCTCCTATACTAGCCTTCTATACTAGCTTCCTATACTAGCCTCCTATACTAGCTTCCTATACTAGCCTCCTATACTAGCTTCCTATACTAGCCTCCTATACTAGCCTCCTATACTAGCCTCCTATACTAGCTTCCTATACTAGCCTTCTATACTAGCTTCCTATACTAGCCTCCTATACTAGCCTTCTATACTAGCTTCCTATACTAGCCTCCTATACTAGCTTCCTATACTAGCCTCCTATACTAGCCTCCTATACTAGCCTTCTATACTAGCTTCCTATACTAGCCTCCTATACTAGCTTCCTATACTAGCCTCCTATACTAGCTTCCTATACTAGCCTCCTATACTAGCTTCCTATACTAGCCACCTATACTAGCTTCCTATACTAGCCTCCTATACTAGCCTCCTATACTAGCCTCCTATACTAGCTTCCTATACTAGCCACCTATACTAGCTTCCTATACTAGCCTCCTATACTAGCCTCCTATACTAGCCTCCTATACTAGCCTTCTATACTAGCCTCCTATACTAGCTTCCTATACTAGCCTCCTATACTAGCCTCCTATACTAGCTTCCTATACTAGCCTCCTATACTAGCCTCCTATACTAGCCTCCTATACTAGCCTCCTATACTAGCCTCCTATACTAGCCTTCTATACTAGCCTCCTATACTAGCTTCCTATACTAGCCTCCTATACTAGCCTTCTATACTAGCTTCCTATACTAGCCTCCTATACTAGCTTCCTATACTAGCCTCCTATACTAGCCTCCTATACTAGCCTCCTATACTAGCCTCCTATACTAGCCTTCTATACTAGCCTCCTATACTAGCCTTCTATACTAGCTTCCTATACTAGCCTCCTATACTAGCTTCCTATACTAGCCTCCTATACTAGCTTCCTATACTAGCCACCTATACTAGCTTCCTATACTAGCCTCCTATACTAGCCTCCTATACTAGCCTCCTATACTAGCTTCCTATACTAGCTTCCTATACTAGCCACCTATACTAGCTTCCTATACTAGCCTCCTATACTAGCCTCCTATACTAGCCTTCTATACTAGCCTTCTATACTAGCTTCCTATACTAGCCTCCTATACTAGCTTCCTATACTAGCCACCTATACTAGCTTCCTATACTAGCCTCCTATACTAGCCTCCTATACTAGCCTCCTATACTAGCTTCCTATACTAGCCTCCTATACTAGCTTCCTATACTAGCTTCCTATACTAGCTTCCTATACTAGCTTCCTATACTAGCTTCCTATATTAGCCTCCTATACTAGCCTCCTATACTAGCCTCCTATACTAGCCTCCCATGGTTATCTTGAGGTTATCTTGAGATGATTTCGGGGCTTTAGTGTCCCCGCGGCCCGGTCCTCGACCAGGCCTCCACCCCCAGGAAGCAGCCCGTGACAGCTGACTAACACCCAGGTACCTATTTCACTGCTAAGTAACAGGGGCAAAGGGTGAAAGAAACTCTGCCCATTGTTTCTCGCCGGCGCCTGGGATCGAACCCAGGACCACAGGATCACAAATCCAGCGTGCTGTCCGCTCGGCCGACCGGCTCCCTGGTCACTATACTTGTATCTACCCTCCTCCGGAACATGTAAATCTTCGTATAAAACTCGTTTTTATTTGGTTAAAACCTAGGTTAGGTTAGGTTAGGTTAGGTTAGGTTAGGTTAGGTTAGGTTAGGTTAGGTTAGGTTAGGCTCGGTTAGGTTAGGTTAGGTTAGGTTAGGTTAGGTTAGGCTCGGTTAGGTTAGGCTCGGTTAGGTTAGGTTAGGTTAGGTTAGGTTAGGTTATGTTAGGTTAGGTTAGGTTAGGTTAGGTTATGTTAGGCTCGGTTAGGTTAGGTTAGGTTAGGTTAGGTTAGGTTAGGTTAGGTTAGGCTCGGTTAGGTTATGTTCGTTTGGGTTAAGTCGGGTCTTTTGGGTTAGGTTGGCTTTAGAATCTATTGGCGAAGGGAAGGGAACTATCAGGGGGAAAGCGCCAAGCCATTACGACTATATAGCACTGGGAAGGGGTCAGGATAAGGATTTGGAATGGGATGGAGGGGAAGGAATGATGCCCAACCACTTGTGGACCGTCAGGGATTGAACTCCGACCTGCATGAAGGTCGGGAACCGTCTTGTGAATGAGGTGACTTGTACCTATATCAACTCCCAATTGGCTCTGGCTAACAACCCCTAACCATGACACAATCACGAAAGATTCACAATCAAAATCACAAAATCACAATGACACAATCACGGATTGTGTCATTGTCAGCCCTTCAGACCCAACTCGCCTTGTTTACCGGCAGGAGAGTAATGACATAGTTAACAAATCCACAAGGGCCGTGACGAGGATTCGAACCTACGTCTGAGATCATCCCAGACGCTGCCTTAATCGACTGAGCTACGACATGGTCAAAAGAGTTGAAACCAGAAGTTGTACCTAACTTCCTTGGATCCTGCAGCCTCTCCGAGACACAAACCAGGGTTTTACACAACTCCCCCCTGCACTCGAGCTATGCCAATATAGACCGTTCTACCTCTTCGCCCTTACATCATTACACACAAAAATCACAACAGCCTGATGTATCAAATAAACAATTTGACGATGATGTATCAATGTTCATTTGATACATCACACTATTGTGATTTCAGTGTGAAATGACGTAGTGGCTGAATAACCTAATTAATCCTCCTCACAGCATACAAGACGTCTATATTACGTCGTTTAATGTACAGACGAGGAGTCACAATAACGTGGCTGAAGTATGATGACCAGACCACACACTAGAAGGTGAAGGGACGACGACGTTTCGGTCCGTCCTGGACCATTCTCAAGTCGATTCGTTTAATGTAACTACTTCAGAACCCAATGGGCTTGGTATTCAGCGAAGTTTACACAGGGTACACTGTGGCTGCCGTAATACTCCTTCAGTAGACTGAAGGAGTTTACAGGATACCAGATGACGTAGTCAAGAGATGGGGGGGGTGGGGTGGGGGAAGGCGTGAGGGGGGGGTCACAAACGACAGTCTCGGCAACAATCAACAATTAAAACTACAATTAAAAATGTAATTTTACAATTTAATTGTAAAAAACAATTAAAAAATTAAAATCAATCTGTAAACACGGTATACATATCAATAATATATATATCTGCATGTTATTGGGGCTAAAGGCGGTAGACAACTATCAGGGGAAAGCACCAAGCCATTACGACTATATAGCACTGGGAAGGGGTCGGGATAAGGATTTGGGATGGGACGGGGGAAAGGAATGGTGCCCCAACCACTTGTGGACGGTCGGGGATTGAACACCGACCTGCATGAAGCGAGACCGTCGCTCTACCGTCAAGTAACCAGTCAATACAAAAAAAAATTACGCATTACAATAGCAGAAATCCCTAAAAAATTCACAAGAAAATAAGACAAAATAAGAACGTGATCGGTCAAATCAGGTTGAAGGCGGTGGGAGGTCAGGCCAGAGGGGGGGGGGGTGATGGGGGTGAGGGGGGAAATGGGGAGGAAGAGGGAGGAGACAAAAGACAAGGAAACAAAGGAATGACGGTGAAGACAAAGTGAGAGAGAGAGAGAGAGAAGGGAACACCACGGACCCAATACCCGCTCAAAATATTACCAAGAAAACACTTCTTAAAGGCGGTCACGACGTCTAACGAGCTTGAAGCTTGAAGCTTTGGCAAGCTATGTACAGCTTCCTAAGCTTCCACTACAGAGGGAGGAAGCCCAGCTTCTTCACTTACCCCCAAGACGCCACCACAGACCAGGAGGAGACCACATCCTGGCCCAGGAGGAACCTATCCCTCCTCCAATAAAACTCCATAACTGTCCAACTTTCTCTTGCAAAACCTTGTACACGTGTAGCAGTCCTTCCCGCCTTGCGACATCTCAGACTTAACCTTTCCCTCGTTGCGGTGACTTAAGGGGCCAGAGACGAAACCCGTCCATCCTTGAGGTCTGCCTCTACGAAGATAAACAGCTCCCACTCAATCGTAAAAGTTAGTTTCAAAGAGAGAAAACCTTTCTAATTAAGGGCAAAAGAGAGAGAGAGAGAGAGAGAGAGAGAGAGAGAGAGAGAGAGAGAGAGAGAGAGAGAGAGAGAGAGAGAGAGAGAGAGAGAGAGAGAGAGAGAGAGAGAGAAAGAGAGAGAGAGAGAGAGCCAAGCTGTGGCGAGGCACTCTACGAGGTGCCAATTACTGCCTCAGTGCCACCAAGTGCAGGGGCCTGAACCTGACTCCCACCAGCCTGAACCATCTCACTTTATTTGGCACCTTTATGGGGTGCCAGATGCCAAGTTGTTGCTCAAGTCCTTGGTGGTTACTGGAGCGGCCGCTGTTGGTGGTAGTGGTGGTAGTAGTGGTAGTTGTGGTGATGGTAGTGGTGAGGTCTCTCAGTTCACGCTACGTATTTAAGTAAACTTGAATAACGTCTCAGTATCTCTCATAAAGTAGTCATCCTAGAACCATATCCTCCAATGCCTTCAAGACATGCTGAATAAGAGAGTGACATCACTTGATGGTGAAATCACTTAATGGTGAAATCACTTAATGGTGAAATCACTTGATGGTGAAATCACTTAATGGTGAAATCACTTAATGGTGAAATCACTTAATGGTGAAATCACTTGATGGTGAAATCACTTGATGGCCTGCCTGCTGGCTGCCTGGCTGCCTGGCTGCCTGGCTGCCTGCCTGCCTGCCTGGCTGCCTGGCTGCCTGCCTGCCTGGCTGCCTGCCTGCCTGCCTGGCTGCCTGCCTGGCTGCCTGGCTGCCTGGCTGCCTGGCTGCCTGCCTGCCTGGCTGGCTGCCTGGCTGCTTGCCTGCCTGCCTGGCTGCCTGCCTGCCTGCCTGCCTGCCTGCCTGCCTGCCTGGCTGCCTGCCTGCCTGCCTGCCTGCCTGCCTGCCTGCCTGCCTGCCTGGCTGCCTGCCTGCCTGCCTGCCTGCCTGCCTGCCTGGCTGCCTGCCTGCCTGCCTGCCTGCCTGCCTGCCTGCCTGCCTGCCTGGCTGCCTGCCTGCCTACCTGCCTGCCTGCCTGCCTGGCTGCCTGGCTGCCTGCCTGCCTGCCTGCCTGCCTGCCTGCCTGGCTCAGGAGTATTAACAAACACCCCAAACGGACCTGCGATGCCTCCTAAATCTTGTAATTAGAGAGAGACGGGTGGTCCCTCCTGTCTCTCCCTCCCCTTCCATTCCCTTCCCACCTCTCCTCCATCTCTTCCCCATCATTCAAGACCACCATACCCGGGGCCACCATTACCCGCAGCCGAGATTACTTCCTGCCTGACATTACCTTATCCTCCCCCACTCTTTCAAAACATCGCATTACCTGTTCTCCCTTTGACCTTCGGCTCCTGCCGGCTCCATGTCCCCCCCTTACCTGTCGGTTCCGTCTGCCTCAAGGAGACTATGTAGCCCCACCCGACGCAGATCATCCCCCCTGTCCTTCGGTCACTTGGACGGGGATCTGAGGATAAAGGGAGCGACAGTGGTCCGGTGGATATTGTGGGTTGGCTAAGCCGCTGGACACATGTAATGGAGGTGTGTGTGTGTGTGTGTGTGTGTGTGTGTGTGTGTGTGTGTGTGTGTGTGTGTGTGTGTGTGTGTGTGTGTGTGTACTCTCACCTATTTGTGCTTGCAGGATCGAGCATTGAGTCTTGGATCCCGCCTTTCCAGCTATCGGTTGTTTACAGCAATGACTCCTGTCCCATTTCTCTATCAATGTGTGTGTGTGTGTGTGTGTGTGTGTGTGTGTGTGTGTGTGTGTGTGTGTGTGTGTGTGTGTGTGTGTGTGTGTGTGTCGTCCTAGGGGACATGGGTGGTCCCGGAAGCAGAAAGATTACTGTCAGCTCAAGACGACACACCAGGAAGTTACACAACGCTCAAGTTGGGTCAGATTCACGAAGCAGTTACGCAAGCACTTACGAACCTGGGGCCAGATTCACGAAGCAGTTACGCAAGCACTTACGAACGTGTCCATCTTTCCTCAACCTTTGACGGCTTTGGTTACATTTATTAAACAGTTTACAAGCATGAAAACTTGCCAATCAACTGTTGTTATTGTTATAAACAGCCTCCTGGTGCTTCGGAGCTCATTAACTGTTTAATAATTGTAAACAAAGCCGCCAAAGATTGAGAAAAGATGTACAGGTTCGTAAGTGCTTGCGTAACTGCTTCGTGAATCTGGCCCCAGGAATCAATGTAAAGTAAAAAGATAAGGTATAGAGAAACAAAAGAGAATCAACACATGAACCTAACGGAAGCCTCTTGCATGGTGGCCAAACTAACCCGTCCTCTTAAAAATAACGTCGCTCTAGGTTTCCATTATATATTAATTGATTTCCCCGTTATTAATGTTCGGTGTTGCTTCATGTCCCCGTTATTAATGGTCGGCGTTGCTTCATGTCCCCGTTATTAATGGTTCGCGTTGCTTCATGTCCCCGTTATTAATGGTTCGCGTTGCTTCATGTCCCCGTTATTAATGGTTCGCGTTGCTCCATGTCCCCGTTATTAATGGTTCGCGTTGCTTCATGTCCCCGTTATTAATGGTTCGCGTTGCTTCATGTCCCCGTTATTAATGGTTCGCGTTGCTTCATGTCCCCGTTATTAATGGTCGGCGTTGCTTCATGTCCCCGTTATTAATGGTCGGCGTTGCTTCATGTCCCCGTTATTAATGGTCGGCGTTGCTTCATGTCCCCGTTATTAATGGTCGGCGTTGCTTCATGTCCCCGTTATTAATGGTCGGCGTTGCTTCATGTCCCCGTTATTAATGGTTCGCGTTGCTTCATGTCCCCGTTTACTGTTTCCGTTAACGGCCTGTTGCCGTTTTTTGGCTTTGTTTTGTGGCTCAGAGAGTGGGAAAAGAGTCCAGCATAATGAAACTAAAATAAAAATAAAATTTCTCTCGATTTGTCCCTGAAGAGGGTTTATTTACCTGCCTTTAGGAGTCCAGGAACGCAAGTTCGAGCCCACTGCACGGCCCCGCACCATGACTTAGTCGTTAGTGCGTGTGCCTGTGGAGTCCATCTAGATGCCGGGGTTCGATCCCAATTTACTGCCCCTCAGTGTTTTCTTACGCGGTTCATGTTGCTGTTGTGGTTGGTAGTTGGTACACAGTTGGTGTTCAAGTGGTCTGTTTGTGCTCAGGGTGCGAGTAGACACCGAGACTTTGCAACATTGCCCCCCCCCTCAGAATACAACCTACAACTGACTAACTCGGGGGGGAAACTCTTTATATCAAGGTGAACAGAGACATCAGGTAAATGGAAGCATTGCCCAAACATTTCTGTCCAGCCTACGGGTTTAACCCCAGGACCTTCGATTTCGAGCAGAGGGTATACATTAATGTACCAGTAGTAGTTAGGTAGTAAAGTAGTTAGGTAAAGTAGGGGCCTCGTAGCCTGGTGGATAGCGCGCTGGACTCGTAATTCTGTGGCGCGGGTTCGATTCCCGCACGAGGCAGAAACAAATGGGCAAAGTTTCTTTCACCCTGAATGCCCCTGTTACCTATCAGTAAATAGGTACCTGGGAGTTATTCAGCTGTCACGGGCTGCTTCCTGGGGGTGGAGGCCTGGTCGAGGACCGGGCCGCGGGGACACTAAAAGCCCCGAAATCATCTCAAGATAACCTCTCAAGAAGATAACCACAAGACCCACACTGACGAACATATCCGCACATCTCTTAGGCCAAACCAAACTTTCTATATCACCACCAGCCCACAACAGTCATTGTAGAGCTAACAATGAGGACTGGGATGTGTTTCCTGAGTGATCCCAACACCCAACAGATCTCTCTAAATCCTTGCAAACATCTCACACAAATCCCAAGCAAATCGCACCAGCAATCTACTTCCTCTCCCATCACCAATCTACTTCCTCTCCCATCACCAATCTACTTCCTCTCCCATCACCAATCAACTTCCTCTCCCATCACCAATCTACTTCCTCTCCCATCACCAATCTACTTCCTCTCCCATCACCAATCTACTTCCTCTCCCATCACCAATCAACTTCCTCTCCCATCACCAATCAACTTCCTCTCCCATCACCAATCAACTTCCTCTCCCATCACCAAACATTTCCTCCTTGACGAGACGTATTGTACTATAGGGAAGGGGGAATGGGGGGTAATGGGTGGTACATATTCACCCTCAGATCTCCATCAGGAAGGACCTCTGACAACGGATCCCACCCAGTTCCCATTCTAGGGAATCCCATCTCTAAATATTTTCTCCTCGGATCAACTTCATTGTTCGTCACGTTTGAGGGTAGACTTGATCAGATCACAGCTTCCGTAGGACACGAGGTGGGCGATGGAGGAGAGGCAGAAGGCTCCAGGAGCCGGCCCTTGGTGTGAAGGATCAGATATACGCCAGAGGCAGTCTTGCATTGTGGCTCCCTTTTATTCTTCACCTCCTCAAAAGACCTTCCGTAAACCCGGTTCGCGTCATTAAGACTCCCTCGCGGTGCGACCATTTGCGGAATTAGCGAATGATACGATTGTACGCGGCGAACACTGACCACTGATGCGATTGTACTTAGCGGAGCCCGGGTCTTTGATGGGATTGTGAGCTGTCGCGTCGCACAATATCCACCCACAACACTCTCCCCCTTCTCCTGGTTCACCATCAGCCCCCACCACCATCCCCACCCCCCACACTGCTGCTTTACTCCAAGGATTTTCTCACCCAGGCAATAGGTCCCCCGAGGAGAGTGAGTTTACTGTGCTGGAGACTTTTGGTCGCCGCCCACACCTACGGGATCAAGCGATCTAAATAGTAAACACGACGAAAATCCACATTAGCGGAAGCTTCCAGCGCGAGCCCTTTCACTACACGACAATAGCCGAATGCTTTGTTTGTAGTTGGGGCTTAACCAACCCTCTAGAGACGTGCAACTAATACAAGCACACACACAGCACCGCTCCTGTGCCAGGTAAGTCCACTACGGGCTCACCATAGCCCGTGCTACTTGCACCGCTCCTGTGGCAGGTAAGTCCACTACGGGCTCACCATAGCCCGTGCTACTTGCTCCGCTCCTGTGCCAGGTAAGTCCACTACGGGCTCACCATAGCCCGTGCTACTTGCCCCGCTCCTGTGCCAGGTAAGTCCACTACGGGCTCACCATAGCCCGTGCTACTTGCCCCGCTCCTGTGCCAGGTAAGTCCACTACGGGCTCACCATAGCCCGTGCTACTTGCCCCGCTCCTGTGCCAGGTAAGTCCACTACGGGCTCACCATAGCCCGTGCTACTTGGAGCGTGTTCCAAGTAGCTGAATCTATAACAACAACAATCCTCTCTCTCTCCCCTTGCATCTCTCAGTTGCAACTTAATGTATCCAAAATGGGTTGAAACAAAAATTGACCTGTAACGGTCCTTAACGGTCATTAATGAGCATTCAATTCAAAATTCTTTATTTGAGGACGTCCTCCGAGGCGTCCTCACTTGTGGTTGAGTACTGGACACTGACTCATGAGTCCACCAGCGTCAATGGGTAACTCTGCATAGGGTCAACATGGGTTTATCATGAGTCGGCGGTACAAGCGGTCACCAGGGCACCATGGGTCATTAGATCGGGGTCATCATTTGTCATTAGATCGGGGTCATCATTGGTCGTTAGATCGGGGTCATCATTGGTCATTAGATCTGGGTCATCATTGGTCATTAGATTGGGGTCATCATTGGTCGTTAGATCTGGGTCATCATTGGTCATTAGATCTGGGTCATCATTGGTCATTAGATCGGGGTCATCATTGGTCATTAGATCGAGGTCATCATTGGTCATTAGATCGAGGTCATCATTGGTCATTAGATCGGGGTCATCATTGGTCATTAGATCGGGGTCATCATTGGTCATTAATCTTATGATGACTATCAAGCAAGAGGATCATCATTCGGGGAGAAGATCAAGCTCAGAGGTCATCAAGTTGCTGGGTTACCAAGCCAGAGGTCACCATCTGGGGGTCATTAAACTAGAGGTCAAAAGACGTGGTCAATATACATCAATAAGCTGGGGTTCTCCATGGGGTCATCAACCTGGGGGTTACCAGGCGTGGGTCACTAATGGCTTATGAAGCTGAGGTCACAATAGGCTTTCCCCGAAGGGCATCCTGTTTGTTCTGCTCTTCAGCGGACCCAAACAGCCTAGTCCCTCCTGCTTTTGGCTATTTTAATAAATCCAATTACAGATTACATAACTAAAAATCAATATAATTTTAACAATACCACAATCCTTGACAACCACAACCCAGACGTTACAGAAAAAAATCAGTCAAGAAACATGAAAATACGAACTATAATCATTTGATCCTCATAGAGCTGGGTCAAAGAGCGAGTGGGGTCACCTGAAGCCCATTTAACAAAAGATAAACCGTGGGCGAATGCATTAGAATGCTCCATTAAAAAGAGGCACAACATATTTTTCGACAGGTTAAACATACAATGCGCGCCAAGATGGATTGAAATGCGCGGGCTTTTCACTGGTCTCACGCGCGCGACGCGCCAGATTTGGGCGGGAAAATCAATTGTGGGAAGGTGGATCTCTCCGCCTTTCTTCTCTTTGAAAAACTCGCCGATACAATGCCAGTCCAGATGGTAAATCCTCATTATATTTAACCTCACTTGCTTTTGAGAGCCAGAGGCAGAGCTAAACTTATTTGGTATGAAGGGAATTAGCTTAGCTAAGTATACTGGCGGGGAGTTTGTTAGGAATTATTGGGAATAAAGGGCTTCTCTCCGTCGACCTTTGAGGGTGAGATCAAACTGGCTTTTGTACAAACGGAACGCAAAAGTTTTCTCATTACTGTGACGGCGGTACAGACTGCTTCCCCAAACCAGCAACGTACGAACCCAAGCAACCTACCTAACCTATCGGGGCCGACATGTAAAAAAAAAAATATATATATATATATGTCGTACCTAGTAGCCAGAACGCACTTCTCAGCCTACTATGCAAGGCCCAATTTGCCTAATAAGCCAAGTTTTCATGAATAAATATATTTTCTCAATTTTTTTTTCTTATGAAATGATAAAGCTACCCATTTCATTATGTATGAGGTCAATTTTTTTGTATTGGAGTTATAATTAACGTAGATATATGCCCGAACCTAACCAACCCTACCTAACCTAACCTAACCTATCTTTATAGGTTAGGTTAGGTTAGGGAGCCGAAAAAGTTAGGTTAGGTTAGGTTAGGTAGGTTAGGTAGTTGAAAAAACATTAATTCATGAAAACTTGGCTTATTAGGAAAATCGGGCCTTGCATAGTAGGCTGAGAAGTGCGTTCTGGCTACTAGGTACGACATGTATATATATATATATATATATATATATATATATATATATATATATATATATATATATATATATATATATATATATATATATATATATATATATATATATATATATATATATATATATATATATATATATATATATATATATATTTTACGGTGAACAAAACCACAAGGGCCGTGATGAGGTTTCGAACCTACGCACGGGATGTTCCCAGATGCGCCTTAGGCAATTCACAAGTTAAGTTTCTTGTGGATTTGTTTATTTGATATATCACGCTACTGTGAATTCTGTGTGTATAAATATTAAGGTGTTTGAAATGTTATTATTAATCCGTATTTTTCACTTGCCCGAAACGCTACGCGTATTAGTGGCTTTAAGTATTGTATAACTCTATCTCTAAATCCAACTTTATGTTTCTAACTCATCTTCTATGTATATACTTTGACCTGAATAAAAATTTGAATTTTGAATTTGAATTTTGAATTTTTAACCGACTAGTCGATTCCGTTAAAAGTGCAACGTATTAGGCGGGAAGATGAGTGGATACGTTACGCAGACGCGGGAACAATTACCCCAGGGAGCAATTAGAGAGACCTGCCGTACCTATCAGGTCATTACCGCCGGTCCTTGGTGCAGCTCTTAACAAGCAATTGGACTCGAAGTTTGCCACCCATAACTCTTTCGTAAGAGAAGTTGAGACAGCCCATAAGACACTACGTCCACCACCAGCATGTGGGACCTCGGAGAGGCTACGGGATCCAGTAAGTTCAGTAGAACTTCGGTTTCAACCCTTTTACCCTGTCGTAGCTCAGTCGATTAAGACAGTGTCTGGGATCCTCCCAGAATCAGGTTCGAATCCTCGTCACGGCCCTTGTGGATTTGTTCATTTGATGCATCACGTTAGTGTGATCTCCGTGTGTGATGTGGGACCACACTGAACTGTTGTTCAATAAACCCCTGAACTATATGGTTAACACATCTCTAACCCTGTCCATGGAGGACAGAAGAAAATGTATATATTCTGGTTAGCATTGTTAATTGTCTGGCCACGTCTGTGGTAGAAAATGTATATATGCTGGTTAGCATTGTAAATGTCTGGCCACGTCTGTGGTAGAAAATGTATATATGCTGGTTAGCATTGTAAATGTCTGGCCACGTCTGTGGTAGAAAAAATGTATATATGTTGGTTAGCATTGTAAATGTCTGGCCACGTCTGTGGTAGAAAATGTAAATATGCTGGTTAGCATTATAAATGTCTGGCCACGTATGTGGTAGAAAATAATAATAATAATAATAAAAACAAGTGCATGGAGAGAATTGTGTAAAACCCTGGTTTGTGTCTCGGAGAGGCTGCAGGATCCGTGTGAGGGCAGTAGCACTCCCGGTTGCAATTCTTTTGACCATGTTGGTTCGCAATCGACTAAGGCGCTTCTGGGACCATCCCGGACATAAGTTCGAACCCTTATCACGGCCCCTTATGGATTTGTTCATTTTAAGTTAATACACAACTCGAGAGACGATGCCTGGCATTACCTATCAGGAGTTCGATCCCACCTGACACCCCCACACCTCCCCCCACACAGTATACACTTTATACAGTGTAAACTGTTGGTCTACATCAGAGGGCGTCATAGTGGGAACTCAAGCTATAAAATACATCAACACTTTCGTTGTAGAAACTTGATCTCATACAACACTTAATATCAAACATCAACAATGTATAAATACAACCCATTCCCAAGAATATGTAGAAAATACAACGCTCATCTGAAAATACAATACATCATCTCAAGGGGAGCCGGTCGTCCGAGCGGACAGCACGCTGGACTTGTGATCCTGTGGTCCCGGGTTCAATCCCAGGCGCCGGCGAGAAACAATGGGCAGAGTTTCTTTCACCCTATGCCCCTGTTACCTAACAGTAAAATAGGTACCTGGGTGTTAGTCAGCTGTCACGGGGTGCTTCCTGGGGGTGGAGGGCTGGTCGAGGACCGGGCCGCGGGGACACTAAAGCCCCGAAATCATCTCAAGATAACCTCAAGATACAGAGCATTAATAATTACAGTTTAATATTTCATTAACATAGCGAATACAAAATCCTTACTTGCGGCAAAGACAAAGAACTCCTCCCACAAACAAATAAATATAATGAAGCCCAAACAATTAAAACATTTTACTCCGGCCAAAAACAAAGATTTTAGCACAACAAAAAAATCCTGACAAGCAGTTGTAGCACCGTAAAAAAATATATACAATGACTGCCAATCAAACTTAAAAGGAAAAACAAATTTTGGCGTCAAGTGCATACAGGTATAAACAGGCCGGTTGAAGAGCGCTCGTCAGGGCGGACACCGGGGTATTGTTCACTCTGTGCTTCACACAAACCTCTCTCTGGGATTTTTTACGTCGCTAACATCAACACTCAGCATCATCGCGTCATCCCGGCTTGCTGTTGGGCGCCTTAAGAGGAGGTGCCTCAAGGTGTCTGTCTGTACCTTGGACTTGTACTGGAGAGTTTGGTTCATGTATTACGCATCCTTATCCATCCTGTGGGTGGTTCTAGACCCCATATCCATCCTGTGGGTAGTTCTAGACCCTCATATCCATCCTGTGGGTGGTTCTATACCCTCATATCCATCCTGTGGGTAGTTCTAGACCCCATATCCATCCTGTGGGTAGTTCTAGACCCTAATATCCATCCTGTGGGTAGTTCTAGACCTCATATCCATCCTGTGGATGGTTCTATACCCTCATATCCATCCTGTGGGTGGTTCACCCAATACCCACTCCTTGGGGGGCGGTAGCGGCAAGCGTTACAGATAAGAAGCTCAGCAAATGAACCCCAAAATTCATTCAACAAAGCAAGCTAGAAGCTTGATAAGTCAGCTACACAGTTCAAGGTACATATCAACAGTGGGTTCAAAAACTTGAGAGAAAAATCCCCGGCATTACGAGTCCAGACCAAAGCCGCCTCTCACGCCGACATGTCACTTAACACATAACATCCGCCTCTTTGTACACACTTAGTACACACTCACCAAACATTATATCAACCCTTAAAAAACACACACAGACACACACACACACACAGTGAGAGGGGGGGGGCTAAGATTGTCTACCACCACTTTGGAAATGACATTAAGAAAAATATAAAGAAAATTTGTTAAATGCTAAAGAATGAACACTAATAATATTTACAGCTATGGCTCACGTCAGAGAGGACAAAGCCACAGTGTGGGTTACAAAGCCACCTAGAAAGTGTTGGGAACTATTCCAAAATACACAGTGAGAAAGTTTGAGTTGTGTGTGTGTGTGTGTGT